>NW_026126433.1:33322500-33482500 GCF_943737965.1 Phodopus roborovskii
GACTTATTTATAGATAATAGACATACTTTTCAGATTTCCAACATGAAAATATTCTGAAGATTTATTTCACAACAACGTGAACTTGTTAAAGCATTACTGGATTTCACACTTATAAAACATGGCTAAACTGATACATTTTTATGATGTTGCTTAAAAACAACAACAAAACAACAAAAACAATTTGACATAGTTCCTTCCCTCTAAGATAAAAAGTAAAAACATGTACAAAATGGGAAAATTCAAGACAGACTAAGATAATTGCCCCAAGAATTTTAATTGATGAGAAATAAAGAAATGAATAACAGAATCAGGAGTGAAGTCTGTTCCTTCCTGCCTATTGTTCTCAACTTTTTTTAAAAGTAGGAATAAGTCAAGATCACATCACTGTTCAAATAAGAAACGATTCTGTTACCAAGAACAAAGCCTATTCTATTTGTCTTGCAAAACAATTAAATATATTAGTCTACTTAATTTAAAATATGACTGTAACGTATGAAAACAAAAACCATCTCAACATATCTCCCAACTGCACAAGTATAGCTCAAATAAGAAATGCACCCACATCAATCTACAAGACCCAATCACTAAATGATTACTAGGCTGTGGAACTGAAAAAGCTGAAGAGAAGCCATCTAAGGCTGATGGGAGGTCACTCAGAACATTTTAGAATAAAGTATGCACTGACATTCACTAAAGCTGACACATATGCTATGACCAAGCACTCCCACCGCCATTTCTGTTGACAGATGCATGTACATGTTGACTTAAAGACATGTAGTAGCCTCAAAACGAAAACAGTTCAAAGGTAAATGCATTCATGTGCAGTATCCGTACAGTGGAATACGGAACCAGAATTAGAATGAACTATGTTAAATGGCATGGTGACTCACAATAATTACATGTTAAAATATGGCTACACTGGGAGGGGAAAATAACAAAGTAGTTTTGGAGGTGTTAATGGTATACTCCACTTTTTAATTAGGATGTGGATTACACAGGCTACGGAGTTTGTAAAAATTTTCTAAGCTTGCACATGGAGTGCATTAAGTATGGAAAGCTTATACTCGTGAAGCTAGGAGTGATTATTTGAAGAACATAATAAGAGAAACATTCTGCTTATTACTAAAATCCTAAAGAAAGGGAGAACAGCTAGTTATTTAGAAAGCACCCCTAAATCAAATATATAATTAACTGGTTATTTTAGTATTGCTGCAAGGATACATTTTTAAGTTTCTTAATAAGCACTAATTACAAAGGAACTAAAACAGAAAACAGTATACATCTGTTCATTCAATGTTAGCATGTCTTGAATGAAACCCAATTATAATCTCTGAGGCAATGAGAGTGCCTCAAAAGTCCTAAACTAGAGACAAAAAGGGTCCTACCTGCACAAGAAGAGGAGGCAGGAAAGCACAGGATGCTATGGGAGCACACTGAGCATTCAGGTTTTCCATAGAAAAGCACAGGATGCTATGGGAGCACAATGAGCATTCAGGTTTTCCATAGCTGCTGAATTTCTCAAACATCCCTTTCTAAAAAGAAATACTTCTAAACAGGAGCATGTGCAAACAAAACTACTCATTGCTAATTAAAACTAAGTCCCCCTCCCCACCCTTTGGGCTTTCAAAGGAACAAAGACGTTTAAAGTATGAAAATGATAAAGTGGCTTTGACTAGCACAAACACAAAGATAACTGATTCATTTTTGCTTGCAGATGGTCACAAACATAGTATGCATGTTAGACATATGCCAGAAGCCAGTTTCATACTAAACATATACATATGTATACACACACACACACACACACATATACACACATATCATATTCACAGAAATCTACCTTCTTTTCCAGTAAACTGCAGAGATTTGGATCTGATGAGGGGGAACGATGTTCTTCTTTTCAAATTCATGTCATCATAGGAAGAGAAACACCTAGTATATTAAGAAGACATCGCATACAATGAGTATATGGTACCTAACTTATTGTATAGCTTTTAAATTGAGGATATTGAGAACTACATAGCACATGGAACAAGCCAAAATTAACATACTGACATTGCTAATGTGAGTAAAACAAATCTGTAAAGGTCATATCTTACAATGTGGATTCTCTTTCATCTTTGAAGCCTACATCTGAATACCTTTCTCAACCAAAACAATTCAAAGGTTTGATGCATTTGTTATTAGTTTCTCTTGATTAGTCACCAGAGCTATCTCTAAGTATAGAGACCATTTTGCTACCAGGGATGCTTTTAATATTTTGGTTTCAAGAGGGAATTACTTCATGTTTCTTTATCTGCTCAACATTTCTTTGAGGGGGAAAAATTGTGAAAGAAAAAAGAAAACTGTATAATATGATGCTTACTTTACCTTTTAGGGCTTGGATATTGATTACTTTTAGGAAGTTTTGAAATGTAATCTCCATCAAATTGAGAAGTGTTACGACAACGTTGCATACAGAGCATCAGTCCCAAGATAACGCATAAAATTAAAGACATAACAAGGTAAATCTGTCGATCTGAAACCTGAAAAGACAAACAATAATAGTTCTAACAGTTAACCATTTTAAAGACTATACAGTGGAACCTAAAATTCAAAGAACAAATAATTTTAAATAGTCAATGTACCAAAACCATAATACAGAGAATGCTGCTTGAAAACAAACTATTAGACATTTATTCCTGCTCTGTTTTCTTCCTTAGAAAAATTTTCAAGCCTATGAAAGTGGTACAGAAGTAGTACAGTCAGCATATTTTATTTATGCCTTAGATCTATGCTCACCATGTTTTGTTAACATTTAGTTTGTCTTTGCATCTGTACTCTCTTCCACAAGGATAAGCATGCGAACATACTGTGGCCTTTCCCACTATATACAACTGAACCACTACTCAGTTATCAAACCCCTTAGACTCAATCTCAATTCCTTAACCTTGCATACCCAATATTTCATTAAGGCTCAGTTTTCTGTCTTTTAAATATATACTTACTTCAACTAACCTATTATTTTCTACTTTTAAAATCCTAGTCCAAGTTAACTTCATCCATGTTCTGATATTGCCTCCTAATAAGTTCCTTTCCTGTTTCTGCTCTTGTCCTTAAACAGACAACTTTCAATAGGGCAGCAAATGAGGAATTTCTCAATATATTATTAAGTATTATTGAGAAGATGCAGATAATTTCTTTACTTAATAATTTCCCATGATTTATAAAGCACAGAATAAAAATCAAACAAAATTGCTTTTTCCCAAAAGACTTGATAGAACTAACATCTGCCTTATAGGTAAGACCAAATCATGAAACCATGTTTTACTAGACTATCACAATGTAGTTTCCAAACAATAAAATAACACATTTTGGTGTTTTGAAAAGTTCTATATAAGTGACAGTTTTGCTTGGTTATAAGGTTGCGCTTCTAACAACCTTTCCAAAGTGCACTGTGTCTTACAATAGAGGCAGTTGACAATTACCTCCCGTTTTAATTCTGCTACAGTTGTTGATAAGTTTGAAACAAGCTGTGTCATGTTGGTCAGTTGTGCCTGTAGCAAGTGGATGGCTTCAGTTTGCCGTTGATCCTATAACAAAAGATTATCATTTTTCTTTATGTTTCATCTATACATTAACTACAAATCACTAAGTTTTATCAAAATGTATTTTTATAAAGATCTTAATGGATAAATATAAACTTTGATGAGAAGTTTAAAAATGTATAAAACACTTTAAGAATCTGGAATTGTGCTAAAGTCTCTAAAAACAATTATATTAATCACTCATGGCCAGGAGGAATACAATGTAACAAGCCAATGAACTACTTTGCCAATTAACATTGTTTCCACAGGTAGGAACTAGTGGATACCAGTCTCATACCTGCTACTCTCACCAAGTGTTTTGAAAAGCAAAGCAGCCAGTAAAAAGAAACACTGCCAAGCTTCTTTGAATTAAGTGTCTGGATATGGAGAATTTTAATGTAAATTTTAAAAAAAATCTTTCCTTTCTCAATAAAATATAATGAACTCAGGATGCCATTACCTACAAGTGGTTATCTGATTGATGCTACACTCCTACCAGTGAAAAGAAAGTCATCAAAGTCACCTCTGCATTTTTATTTCAGAAACTTTTATAATCAACATGTTTAGTTAAATTATCATTCTCATGCATATAGTATACTAGACAACCGATACTAAAATTTTAAACCTCTTAATGAATCTAAGAAGCAAGGAGGGAGGGAGGGAAGGGGAAAAAAAGGCAGATATAAGTCTAGGAAATTGAAAACTCTAACATAAGACCTCATAGAAACAGCATAGCCATGTGTTATTCTAGATCTATGATTTTCAATTTTAGATTCAAAAAAGTTTTAAGTCTCAATTGTGTGTGTAAAGAAAGAGGGATGTATAGAACTACGAAAAGGGTTCATTACTGCAAAACTTTGATTCTTTCTAGTATAGTTTACCTCCTCCCCCCCCCCCCCGCCCCACTTTGCGACAGGGTTTCTCTGTAGCTTTGGAGTCAGTCCTGGAACTCAGCTTTGTAGACCAGGCTGGCCTCAAACTTACAGAGATCTGCCTGCCTCTGCCTCCCAAGTGCTGAGATTAAAGGTGTGTACTACTACCACCAGACTAGTTTACCTTCTTAAAATACTAAATTAATGATTTATTAAATTACTTCTTCTGAAACTCAACTCACATATATCACTGATTAGCCTGAGATAGTTACAAACACCTAAAGACAAGTCTAAACTGGTTAATACTGCTAATCAATACATTTGTTAGATTACAAGTACTTATATAGGTCTTTGAGACATATAAGATCTAGATATCATATAGAGAGAAAATAAAGGCATTATCAGAGTAAAACTCGATATAACATTGTTGGCTGTGATCGCACACACATCATACTTCAAAGTATAATACTGAATTTTTTTTTCCCCTAAGGCAGAGGAATGAATTTGTCACCAGTCATACTGTTTATCATTATCCACATCTGGCCAAGAGATAGATAAATAAAAAAGATGGAAGGATCAAAAGGAAATAAAGCTGTTCTTTTCTGTAATCAACAGGTGTACTACGTAGAAAAACCAAAAAACATTTTGCAATTTTAGAAAGTTACAGAAAGGTTGTATATAATATTCAATGATCAAAAATTTTTTCTAGATGAGATAATGATGCTGATAGCTAGATAGCTTCCCAGACATGACATCATATCCAGCTATCAGAGGAAAATGTGAATAAGCATTACTTTTTCTACTTACATCCCAGTGGATATTTACATCTAGAGTAATATGTAAATCAGAAAAACCATATGGAGAATAGTATGAAATTACTCAAAATGGGAAAACAGACTTTCCATATCACCTAGCAATTCACTGCTGGGTATGGAGCCAAAGGAGATAAAAATAATTTATATCATTTATAGCAGAATTATTTATAATAGATAAAATATGTCATTAACTCAAGTAGACTTTCAGGGAATGAACGGACAAAAAACAAAAAAACACTGGTATATTTACATAATGGGATACTATTCAGCCACACACACACGAGCATCATTTATAGCAATGCAGATCAAGTGAAATGAATCACACACAGAAGACATGCCATATACTCTCACTCATTTGTGCAAACTATTAAGGTAATCTACATAGGAAAGGAAGGTGAAAAGACGAAAAGAAGTGCAATAAAAGAGTGGGATAATTTCTTCTATTTCTTCTTTAGCACAGTGGAAAACTACTGGTTAAAATAATTTATGATATATTTGAAAATAGAGATTATGGTCAATGGTTGAAGTGACTTATTAATTACCCTGATTATCTATTACACATTGTAGAAGCACAGTAATTGTGACACACTCCACAAACATGTACACATATCACATTACCTTCTAAAAAAATAAATATATGATAAAGAAAAAACCAACCTGTTGTTCTGCTATTCTTGAAGTATTCTGAAGCTTTACTATTGTTTTATTGAAAGCCTTTTGCATTTCTTCCATTTGTTTCCGGTACCTATAGAGTAAGAATTATTTTAAATTCACTTTCTCATTCACTGAGTACTGGAAAAGTAATTCTGATTTTGAGATAGGACAATATGCTTTTCTTAAAATGAGCCATTTAGGACTGAACAGTAACACATACAAAAGGCATAACAGTAACACATACAAAAGGCATTACCCAATAGAGCCTGAATACCAACTCTATTCTTCTCATTGCTATAATATATTTAATGTAATTCCTTCAGATGGAGTACAGTGGGAAAAGGCCAGGAATAAATTCCCTTTCCCATACCTTACTGACATCTAGCATTTCAAATTAAGATGGATAAGAAAAAGTGTAGGTCAAGAACTCTAGACATTTTCTGTCCAAGTGATGACAAATGTATGGGAAAAAAATTTTAGGACAGACATTGGACATTTATGAAATATGAAACAGAATAAAGGTACAAGAACAAAAAGACTGAGTCTTAATCATTGAATACATGCACTGACACTAAGGAATAAAGGATATAAATTATGACAAAAGAACTGTAATTCTGTGATCTGTATAAAAGATGTGTTGATATGCTGCATATTTTGTCTGCATAAATAAATGCTGCAATCTTGTCTGATTTTCTCTTATCTTTATATATCTAAGCTCTTAAATACCTGGTCTTAAATACTACAAGCCTTAAGGTATTTTCCCATGTCCTCTCTGGGAATCAGTAAAAATTGCTAAAGTCAAGCAACAGAAGAAGAAAACGATGCTGGACCTGCTAGCACATGCTTACATTCCCAGTTAATCAAGAGGCTGATAAGACTACATGAGCCCAAGAGCTCAAGACAAATCTCAGCAAAACAGTAAGAACACAATAATCATATAGGAGAAAATGAGGTACAGAAAAACAGCCTAGTAATAATGGCATATTACTAAGTAATTATAACAACAAAACAGACAATAATTCTGGAAAGCTTTGAACATCATCCAAGTGGCTTGCCCTCTTTTTTCATCATGCTTATTGTATTACTATGTCTTTGTAGATCTTATTCAGCTATCAAACTTGCCATGTGAAATGGGTTGTGTTAATGTATAAGAAAGCTTACCTTTGACTAAGTTCCTCTAGATAGCGACCACTGAGTGACATGTTAACTTCTAAAGCTTTGATACGATTATTAAGTCTCATAAACACTGATTCCTTCTGGTTTGATCCATGTACAAGATTCCCGTTACCATATCCCAGGTCTGTAGAATTTTGTAATTCAGCATAGAAATCTGTAGCTGTCCTCTGTAGTCCTCTTAAAAGGGCATCTTCTGAAGATTGGTCATCCTCTTTTACTTCAGGCAGCGAAGGATCCATAACTGGAGTCACTGTTTGCTTTGGTATATCAGCTGTACTTGTTTTGGTTTCCCCATCTTCACTATCTGGCACAATGGCTGTGTTCATAGGTGGTGGTACTGTTTCAGATACCTTGGTGACAATTACTGTGGAGGATATGTCTTCTTTCACAGCATTATCCACTACCTCATTAACTTTACTTGTTTCATAAATAACAGAGGGCTTCTCTACAGAATTAAAGCTCTCAGGCTTTTTTTCCATTTCATCATCAGACTCAACAGAACTCTCTTGGGGCATTACTTGTAATGGTGTATGTCCTCCTTCGTATTTAATAGATTCAGATCCTTCTACTTTAGATAGCGAACTCATTTCTGGAGTAATATCTAAAAGAAGAGACTGAGAAAGACTTTGACGATGGCTTGGTTCAATTTCAATTGCATTTGCTGTGTGATTCATCAAATCACCCTGTTGTACACTACTTAAGTCATCAAGAACAACAGTTTCAGCTTCTCTTTCCATGTTCTCACTGTCCACATGTCCACTGGGAGGCTGCAATACTGAAGCCTCCACTGATTCTACAGGAAGTAGTAATGATGGCTGAGCTGGTACAAAATCCTTTCCTTTACTCATAGAAGCTCTGCTGCGTTGTCGATAAAGAGCAATTCTAACAGAGCACCATCTATATATGTACTCCGAAAAACTAGAAATACAACAAATTGAGGTCAGTTCACTGCAAAGTATTTGTGTCTCAGACTCAAACCAGGATGACAACTCTTCCTCCTGTTCACCGCTGCCCAAAAGGGTCACTGTAGATAGACTTGTTTCCTCTTCTTCCTCCTGAACCAGTTGTACAATAGGACTCTCTTTTGGAGTATCTGAGGTTGATGAATCTGTATCACGTATATGGACTTCATTGATTACATATCTAGAAACACATAGACATAATTACATATTACTTAGAAATCTAATGTTCAGATAAGCTTTAGGAAACATCTTAGCACAACATAAGGATGACTGGGATTGCAGAAGTAATGGTGAGTACAAAGTTGTACTCAAGTTTTCCCCATAAAATATTTTTCTATTATATTTTTTAAAAAAGTATTTAAGTCAGAAATGGCAACACAAAATCCACTTACCAAGTAACCTCTTGGTACTTGGTAACTCAAACCACTGTATTTTACCACATCAAATTTGCTTCTTTTTAATGTTTGATTCTAAATAAATGAACACTTTCTTCCTTGCATATAGAGCATACCTTTCTTTCCATAACATTTACTAACTCTTACAAGCCTTACCACCACTCTTTACAGATTAGAAACTAAGATACCCAAGAGCTAGAACTAGAATCCAGGATTTTTAACGCCATCTGCAGAAGTTGGCTAAAGTTCTCAACATTGTGTCTGTAGATGCTGTGAAGAATTCCCACACAGAATACTGTCTGCTTTTAAGGAAATACAATCTTAACATTATCTGAGCTGGTTTTCTTACTAAAAGACAAATATACCTGACCACTTTAATAAAGTCTTGGTTCAGCATAAACCAATGAAACAGATATGTCATTACGTCTGTCTAACCCTTGGCTCTAGAGCAAGTCTGTATGGTTGGGCCTAGGTAGGGGTGGAATAATAGAAAATTATATTGCCCAAGGTTCTGTCTGAGATAAAGACAATTTCCAACTACAATCTTAAAGAACAAAAAACAAACAAAAAACCTGAAATACTAAGGTAATATGCAAAAGCTCCTACTTAAAAAATTACTAACAGGAAGTATTTTCAAGTAGACTACGGTCACAGAGCATTAAAGAAGTAGACTTTCCATTTCACTAAGAGCAAAATACAAAGAGCAAGACAAAACAATTAGATTACGCTTCTCTAAACAGAAAGAGCTATCTATAGCCATACAGATCCATTTAGAACCTAATTATGTTTCTTACATATTTAAGGGCACATCACCTATTAGTTACAGAACAAACTATGACAGTAAAAAGGTGTAATGTCTGAAGAGAGGAAAGAGAAAATGAAACAATTTGGCAAATGTTAAGTTACATACTATTGTACATAACCTAACCTGTTATAGTTAAAACCCTTTAGCATAAGAAAAGAAAGTAACAGCTTTCCATAACTTTTAGCTACAACTTTTAGATATGGAGCCCTGCATTTTTTGTTATCTCACCAAGTGACACTCTACAGTCATTAAAAAAAAAAAAATTAGAGTAAACAAAGAAACCTTAAGTAAAAATTATGTAGTGATATACAATAAAAGTCAATGTGGTAGCCTGTGCCTGAAAATCCAGTACTTGGGAAAGAGCCAGGAGAATCACAAGTTTGGGGCCAGGCTGAACTACATAAGGAGATCATGTCTCAACAACATCCCCTTGCAAATATTAATGTTTGCATGTGAGCATATATATGTGTGTATAAATAAAATTAGACTGCTTAGTTTGTTTTTAAAAATGTTCACTGAGGAAGCCTGGTTATAAAATCAAGAATAGATGCCCCAAATAATTAGAAATACTAAGAATGTCTCTATCACTAATAAATACTTTCAGGTCTTTTTAAGAATCAGTAACACATATAACACATATACTATATTTTTCACTACAACTACCAAATAAATATTTTCAGTCACTTTCAGAATATAAGTATCTTACTCTGTTCAAGATACAAAATCATTTTTTAAACTAGCATGTTTTTTGGAAATTACAGTTCAAATCTTACTGCAATTCTGGTTTCTACAATCGTGTGAAATGGTTCAAATTCAAATATACCCTCTATTAGAGTTCCCAAGAAAAAATGATTTACAGATTTTATACAATAACCATAAACAATTAGCCAAGTCACTGAGTTTGAGTTTATTGTCTAATATAGATTAGATAATCTATATTAGATTGTCTAATATAGACATATATTTGTACCTATAAATATATACCTATAATGTAAATGTCTATGATTAAAAAAACAAAATTATGATATTTTATGTTACCTATACAACACTGCCCAAAGTGTGCCACTGCAAAAAAAAAAAAAAAAAAAAAAAAAAAAAATCCATATAAATCAGTTTGAGAAAGGGAATAACTTAATTTGCTGAGTGACAAACACAATTCAAGAACCACTGTTCTAGGTATCTTGGGTACCTTTTGTGATTTTACAGGGATATCATATATACATATACAATGGTTTTCAAAACTTAATAACAGACAAGCCTTTGAAATCTGTTCTCAAGCCTAAGGTAATAACGTTCAGTAAGGAAATATTTTTCTTGAAAAGATTCAATGTGTGAAAATAATACATAATACCAAAACGAATGTGTGGTCAGGAATGTAGTGTATTTTTAATATACATATACATGATGAAAAGAAGCAACTGAAGTGTTCTAAGTAGCTGTCCCATGGTTCAGGCTCTCAAAGATGACTGTATACATATTACAAATTCTTTCTTTTTGTATTAATACACTCAGTTCTGTTTTAATAGAACTCTGATGCCGCAGTATAACTTACTCAGGTGATGGAACAGGAGCTGAAACACCAGTTGATTCAGGCATTTTAGGTGCAGTTGTGGCAGTGGCATTCTCAGATATACTTTTATTTCCTATTTTAAGAAAGATGCCCACATTGAGTTCAATGTTTAAAAGCTGTACCATAAAATATTTTATTATAACAAATTAAAAAGAGATTTAGCCTCTTGGTGGTAAAAGAAAAAGGTAAATAAATACATTTGCTAGTGAGGAAGTTTTTTTCTTTTAAATCTAAGTCCTCTTAGAAAGATATGCCTGCACATGATCACCACTATAAAGAATGAAGATTATTCCTTAACTTATTTGATATTATAAAATTTGCATAATCTTACATGATTACTATACTTCTAGACCAGAAAGTTATTAGAAAATGAGGAAGTAAAATGGGTAATTTTGAAGCTTACATTTGGATTAGTGGTTTTTAAAAACAATAAAAGGTACCATTTGTTATTCTTTGCTAATGATATGATTTGCCATTCTCTAAAGAAAAAATGGCTTATTACATTAATATTTTTGCTACACAAAAGGAAAGCTAATATAAAGTACCACTAGGGCGTCAAATGCTCAGTAAAGAGACATTTCTGTCACAGCTAGAAAGAATCAAGTATCAATTCAGTTCAGTTGGATAGGGTAGGAGTACCTGCCACCACCCAGACACTAGTGAGACTGAGGTAGGAGGATTGTTAAATTCAAGACCAGCCTGGCAACTTAATAAGATTTGACTCAAGATTTAAATAAATAAATAGATAAATAGATAAATAAATAAATAAAGGCTAGGTGTAATGCTTAGTACTTGTATAGCAGATGTGATGTCCTGGGTCGAATCAATTCTACCAGAGCAGGTGGAAGTATAGAGGGAGAGGGGTCAATTCATGAGTTTTGGACTAAGTCCTTTTCAATGGTCTCTTCATTTCTAAATGAAAATTCTATTTTGTTGGTTTATTACTTCCTTTTTCTAACAAAAGATTCATGAAGTATCAGCTATTTTAAAGACCCATAAAATGATTAGGTACCTTCTGTCAAGTCTTCAGTTTTTGCTCCCAGAATATTAGCAGCAATATTCACCATATTTAGAATGGCATCTAAAACAAAATTCAATCAGAAAACAATACCAATATACCTAAACAGTCTCATTAAAATCTTAATATAGTTTTTAAAGAGTCCATAAAGGTCTTTAAGTCTTTTTCTTTTGACTAGTTACCTTTGTGTTTTCTATCAAAGTCCAATATAGGACACAGATTTTAGCTAAATTTGAAATTCTAATGTTCAGAAGGAATTCTGAATGCAGTTTTTTTTTTTAAATAAAACTTCCTATCTTTTACTAAATACTGTCTTTAGCTAATTACAAAATTCAATTATAGTTCAACATATAGCATGGACTGGGACATGGAAGAAATGATATGATCCAAATTCTTATTTCAATTTTTTAAGAGGTTATATAGTTTAAAAAAAAAAAACTTATATAGACAAAGGATTTTTCTAAATACATAGGAAACAATAAAATGGGAGATTATTATCTAAAGAAAAGCAGTAATTTTCTATTTATGCTATTATCTTACTATCAGTTACAAAAATCTGCAATATACTTAACTAAATTTTTTGATGACTTTTAAAACTAACTAGGCAAAACAATGTTTTAAGGGTTGTATACAGCCCCCAAGTATCTTTGATTGTGTGGATAAGGCAAATTTTTAAGTTAAAATCAAAACTAAGATTAATAGATAGAATAATTTGTAAAACTGGTTGTTAATTTTTTTGCACCCCCCCCCCGTGGGGATAGTTAGCTAACAAATAAAGGTGGTAGAAACCTCCATTTCTATCTTAAAATATACACAAATACATGAGAAGCACAAAAATGGCAGAATTCAATAAGAATCTGGTGATCGGAGTGCAGAGTCTAATAATGTAATCCCTCATAAGTTATGAGGTCAATTCTTCACTATCACACATTTCTATTAAAGTACTGAGTGGGCAGAGGCTGTACTGTAAGTCTCCCAAATTATTTCTTAGACCCCCTCATAAAAGTGATTCATAATTTGTATTGCACTTTCAAGCCAAAAAATGTAAAAAGAAAAGATCTAAGGGAAGGCACATCAAGAAGGCTGAAAGCCAGCTCAGCATGGTCACACAGACCCATATACTTGTGTGTAGGGTGGGAAAAGGACTTCTGACT
This sequence comes from Phodopus roborovskii, assembly GCF_943737965.1. Taxonomy (NCBI): domain Eukaryota; kingdom Metazoa; phylum Chordata; class Mammalia; order Rodentia; family Cricetidae; genus Phodopus; species Phodopus roborovskii. The sequence goes on from NW_026126433.1 coordinate 33,335,488, forward strand.
GCTTTAAAAGGGAGCCCAAGTAGAGTAATTTTGATATGCACATAAGTGTGATTTCATCTGAGTATGGAACAAAAAAATGTACTTTATTTATAATTATTGGAACAACACAAACACTGCCACTTTTAAATGTCTTGCCCTTAGATACAACAAGTTGGTAAAGAGAGAAGTACAGCCCTGGTTTTTTACTTAAGCTAAGATGATGCCTCAGCTGAGGTGTGACAGGAATAGTAACCCCCATCGCCTCACAAACCTCCACGTCAGGAATGGAAACTCCTACTTCTTTATAGACTTACTTGGAATGCCAATAACACCCTATTGGACATGATCCTCTACTCAAACTGCCACCCAAAGTTCAGTCATAGTTGCCTGCTTTACAAAAAATCAAAATTCTAAATGTATAGGTTATATTTCTCTTGTATACAAAGTAAACTTGTATCTCAGATTTCCAATGAACACCTACATTAATCTGTATAAAGAACATAATTTTGTTTTGAACTTAATTTTACTGGTGGCTTAACAATAAGACACAGTATTCTAAATCTTAAAGACCCATTGAACATCATTTTAGAAGATTGCTTAGTTTAAAAAAAAAAAAAGAAAAATTGAGAAGATTTCTATCTACTCAGCTTATCTAACTAAAATAAACAATTTCCTTATGTTCATAGAACATTATTTGTTTTCTCTTTTGGTCTTTTGACATAAAAACAACATTGTGAACAGACTATTCTGACCATTCTACACTTAGAGCCAAATGTGGGCAGCTTTTCTCATCATAAATCACTAAAATCTCTTAGAATGACTAAAGTAGTAACATCAAACACAGTTCCAGACTAGATTAATTTTCCCTAATTTCTCTGAGTTGGGCAAGTCATGTATCCCACATTATTCCTTTAGGAATGAAACATCCTTAAGGACCAAACCCTCTACATTACTGTTGAGTCTCCAATACTTCAATGGCATTTTGGCTTCTGAAAACAAACTCTTGTAAGAATACAGATACAGGAGAGTTTTTGTTAATGCTTCCATATTCCAAGATAAACCAACCAAAACACTACCTCCTTCTATGTGTACCCCATTCCCTCTGGATAATCATACCTACTTCTCTTTATAGGAACACACACACACACACACACACACACACACACACACACACACACACCTCTCTTTATAGGAACACACACACACGCGCGCACGCGCGCACGCATGCACAACACAAAATCCACTTATCATGTAAACAGGTAGCTCAAACTACTATATTTTACTATATCAAATTTAAAATATATTGACTTAAAAGTTACATTTTGTCCTAAATGAGCGTATGTACACATTTATGTTGAGCAGATATGGATATTTCAATAAAATGTAAAACATGTATCTGAGAGGAGAGAAAAGCTTATAAGAATATCAAAATAGGTGGCCATCTAGCAAGTCCACAAGACAAGCACAAATGAAGCAGAAGAAGCATTAGGGACAAGTCTTATTGATGTAAAAGATTTAAGTGTTTTAGTTCAAGAATATTAGCAAGAGTCATAAGAGCTGCCAGAACGGGCATGCACACATGATGCTCTAAGACAGCCATTTCTCCTTTGTAATAGTAAAATTACACAGTATCAAGCTTGTCCAGGTATAGAGTGGGTATGTGTACTGATGATGTATACTTCTGTGAATACTAACTATAGGTTAAATGTCCCTATTCCAAAACACTAAAGCCTGAAAGACAAAATGCTCCAAAAACAGATTTTTGAGCACTAACAGTTCCTACTTCCAAAAGTAGGAAATTTTAAATATGACTTCATATCATGGACCATAATCAAACTTCAGGCATACTACAAATATACAAGTATAAAATTACTTTCAAGCTATGTGTATAAACTATAAAACAAGAGAATTTCATGTTTAAACTTACACCCCAGCCTCAAGACACCTCAAATATTTCAAAATCTAAACTGAAATACTTCTCAAATAAGGAATATGAAATACATACACAACAGATAAAGGAAAAAGGATTTTCTATTAAGACTAAAGTTACAAAATTCTGTCTTGTAGACTATGTATACAATTTTGAAAGGGAAAGTTTATGTCTCTAATCTCAGTATTTAGGAAGTAGAGGCAAAAGGATGACAAGTTTGAAGCAACCTGGGCTACACAGATTTTGTTTCAAAAATCTAAAGAGTAACATATAACTTAGTGTTGTAACTGAGCTGGTCCAGCACGTACAAAGCCCTAGGTCTGCTTTCCAGCACCAAAATGCTGGACTCCAAATAAGCCCAGTTTCAAATTCATTTAGAACTGCCAAACTTGGACATTCTGTTTTTAGACACCTGTCCTTTAGACTAACTAATTCTATACATGTATGAACTCCTTACACTGCTAGTTATCCTATCTTAGAGGATATAACTAAGTCAGGTTCAAAGTCAACTTCAGAGAAGATTGCACAGATTCCATCAGGAAACTTCATGACAGCAAATACTTTGTTTCACCACCTCTCTTATTTTGAAACTTTAAGAGGCATGAGTCATTTCAAGAAGCTATTTTCCATACTATAGAGCAAGTAACAACTCCCTGTCCCTATCATTTCACTATGCAAATATTTCAATACCCAGAACACACAAAGGTAAATGGATTGCCTTTCAAGACCCATAAGAGAAGAAAAAGTAGTGTTACCAAGAAACACATTTCTCAAAGAGAAAGACAAAAAAAGTTGGATCAAAATAAAAATAATAGTCTGTATATAATTAAAGAGTGTATGGTCAGAGAAAAGACTCTAAGTAGGAGATATCCTATACTGACAATTATATGTTTAATGGCATCTGCAAACTAATCCCATAAAAAGAAAAAAAATAAAATAAAACCCAGGATATAAACAGGGTTTCCCCTTATCTAAAACTATGCTAAGAAACTAATTACCTCCCAAGATCTTTTAGCCTAGTTCTAACTCCATGTATAAAAAGAAAAAAAAAAAAAAAAGATGTTTCTTCAAAATTAGTTCAACATCATTAACAATAATGACTATTACATAATACAAACTTAAGAAATGGTAGTAAAATTCAGAAATATAACATATCATCTTATTTTTCACCCCTAAAATAATGCTGTATTACAGCACTATTTTTATATCAGCAATAACATAACAATGAATCCTAAGTGAGAATAGTTGTTCAAACTATTATCAACCATTATCAACAGAGGCTAAGGTTTTAGCTGAGTGTTACAACCATACTTCACATATGAAAGAAAACAAAATAAACAAATATAAATGAAGTATAATGAACTAATATGTAATAAATATTACATAAATGGATTCTCCTCTCACAAATTTTTTAAATGTTTTTATTCCCATCCTTAGAAGACTGCTAAAATCTATACTCCTCCGTAGAAACAGAGAGATAGGAGAAAAGGATAGATGAAAAGAAAAAGGACTGACTCAACTCCACATACACAGCACAAGCTGTCTACCAAAGGATGTGCACACTGTTACAGCCTCAGTGTGCTGTAACACTGAGTTACTCAGTTTTTAATCTCTAAATAATAGAAAACAGTTAACTTTTGTATTCACTGCAAAAATTATGTTCCAGTGGGTAGTATTTTTCTAGAAGTATCTTTAGCTAGCCAAGCCCTAGGTTCACATTAGTTTGGAATATCAATAAACTAAGCCAAGTAGGTATCATAGTCATTTCTTTAGTTGGAAACAACATAATGTTTTATTACTATTATTGGTGCACATAGGAAACAGCTTTAATATTTTGCAGCTGAAAACAAAATAGGCATATGCATAGATTACCAAGCTTTCACTCACAATTTTTTTTTTTTTTTTTTTACTGGTGTGCTGCTTTCTTAATATTTGTCTCCAAGAAATTTATAGCCCTTTCTTCACTACAAAGAAATTGTGTCCCTCAAATTCGATTACATATGATACTTACATTTTCCTCCTTTTCACCTACTATATTTCATTTCCATGGTTATTCCTTTCAAAAGCTAACAAAAGACAATACTGGCAGTTAAGCACCCTAAACTACATGGCAACAAATAGCCTGTCAGAAGGAGAGCAAGAGAGAGTGAAGCTTTAATAATATAAGTAGGAGACCCCCTAATACTCACTTGTAGCAGAACCAAGAAGATTTTTTGAAGATTTATCCTCCACAGTATTATAATCCAGGGGATAATCTGTTTTAAAGAAGATAAAAATAATTTTGATGAGAACTAGTTCTAATAACAGCATTGATAAAGTTCCTATATTTTGCCAGTCAACTGAAACATAAAGTACTATATAGTAAATATTAATTATAAACCTAAAATATGTTCACATAAAGAGGTTCAGAAGCCTTTAAAATATGTAAATCAAGGAAAATAATTGTAATGCTGACCAAAAATATTAAGCACAACTATTTTTTCAACCTTTAGCAAATGTCTTTGTAATTTTTGTAGGAAAATGTCAAAAGAAACTTTATTTTTTTTCAAGTTATGGTTTACACTATTTGGACCAAACAAAGTAGCCAGGGGATTAAAAACTTTCCCTTTCTTACTCAAAGGAGCTTCTAAAAGACTCAGATTTTGATGTGCTTGCTCCAAGGCTCATGCAAGCAAAGGAATCAATACTTACTTCTGCTTTCTTCTGCTGTTTCAGTATCTTAGAAGTTTAACAGAACAGATTCTTATGCTCAAAATTGGGATATACTCATAATTTATAGTGCTAGTGTTAAAAAAGAGAATCCCAATTATAAAAAACTCACTGATGGGTTTGGAATGTAACTTACAAAGCATTCACAATAGAAGATTCACACAACAACAAATAACAAAATAACTAAACTGACCACAATTGTTGATTTATGCAATCCACAACTCACACATTACTACCAGATTACAAAAAAAAAAAAAAAAAAAAAAAAAAAAAAGAAAGGAAAAAAAAATCTAATACTCATTAATAGTTACCTATTTAAAATTACTCACCATAGTCTTCATCAAATAGTTCCTGACGCTCTGACTGATACTGGGAGTCAGCGATTTCTTCATACTCTTCCACCATGCTAGTACCAAAAACCCTGATAACAATTTCATTGCAGGTTTCATTAAAGCAGAAGCTACCAAGGCTCATCACTTCACAACACTTCAGCAAAATGTAACAAAGATTAATTCTGCTAATGCTTTATGGGCCACTAGCTTTCACATATCAAATAATATATTCACCTACCACATCAGTAAAACATAAAATAACAAAGCTTTAAGAAATATAATGACCAAAATTTTCTATTAATCTGTGCCTCTGTGTATTATCAACACAATAAAATAAAAAAGTAAGCTAACAGAAATATATTTAAAAATAAGGTTTATATCTCAGACTATCTTGGTATTGTTCTAAAACATATTTAAATGGAGGCTCAATACCTTATATCTCTACAATACTGATTCCACAAAAAAGAAAATTATCTCTTTACTTTAAAAAGATTTAAAAAAATTTAAATATCACTGCTAAAAACAAGAAATATTTTTGTTTTGTATTACCTTATTAGGCTTAAAGGACAAAAGTGCTCTGATCCAAAATGTGATACTAACTCCACCTAAAAAATAGAAGTACATGAACTTGGAAGCTGGCAGGGCACCCTTAAGTTTAACAGTATACTCAGTCTTCTCATTATAGTATTTCTAAAAATAAAATCATTTCCCCCAAATCAATACTTGTAAAGCTTTGGGAATTTTTTTTGTAATGCATTAATATGCCATGCTCTGTTATTCAATATTGCAAAAGAGAAGGTTGCTAACCTTTATGTACTTGATGAACATCTGAAGCAAGAGAAAGGAAAAGAAAAAGGAATCAGTTCCAAAGTCTGGGTAACATGCCATAAGTAACTTAAGTATCTGCACCCATATGGTATGAAGTAAGCGTAGAAAGCAACAGGTAACATTGTAGTACTCTTAATTCTTTGCAGAAACAAAAGCCATAATTTTCATTTTTTACCATAACAACTTAAAAGCATAATCTGATTACATGTAATAGATTAGCTTTAAGATAATACAGTGAAATATCTTTAAAGCCACTGCCTCTATTTTCTGATAGATTAATAAGGATTCTAAAACCAATGGTAAATATGGCAGCCATGTAAATATATACAGATAAGTGTATATATTAATAAACAAATTAGTTTATTATGAAGTGTTTTTGGTGATTTTAAAATATTGTAGCAAATGTGTTTCAGGGAAAGTATAAATTTTTTACATGAAAGATGCTTCACTTACAAAATGCAAGTTTTAAAAACTAATTGGTATAATTATATTTGGTTCCTTTAGAGGAGCAGAAACTCAAGTAGGAATTTGTATGCACATATAGCATTCACCACTTTAAGAATCACAAGCAAATAGTTTTTACAACTGTCTTTACTAAAGAGGGTTCTTCAAATAAGACAATTCATAAACATTCTATATAGTCTCTCCATAAAAGTAGAGTTTTACGTGGCAACTTTTATACTGAAAATGTCAACTGCATTTTCAATATAGAACCAAGCACTTTTATACTGAAATTAGGAATACTACAAGTTTACACATGTGTAGAAATCAATTTGTCATGCTTTAAACAGAAAGAGTAAAATCCCAGAAGACAAAATTAAGTAACTGTGAGTTCTTAATAGTTAAAGAATAATGAACAGAAATTAGAAGTTCTGCAATTCCAAAAGGCCTTATTATTGACATTATGGTACTTGAAGATGTGTCTACTATTTTCTATTAAAGAAAAAAGGAGTTGGGAATGAGAGGCACAGAAACTTCCATATATTATTTAAATTCAACTCAAGACTGAGAGCTGGGTGAAGGAAGTAATGGGAACATTTAAGTGTTTAAATTTTTAAGTGAAACTGCTAAATGGACCTAGAATATTTCACTTTAATTATAAAAAGAGGAGCCATAAATAAATTGATAGTAAACTTGAATCAACATCTAGGAATCAGATTTTTGAAAATTAAAAACAAATTAGACCTACTTAAAAGATTCCAATGACAGCCATGTTTTAAGTTTCAAAACAGAATACAATACCAGGTAGATGACAATTTATAGACTATAAAGCATGCTGGACATGGGCTGCACTATGTACTTCATGGTACCCGGTTAGGCCAGGGTGAGCTACATGAGACTCTGCCTCAAAACAAAACAAAGTGCCCACAAAAACAAGAAATAATTTGGCATTTTATTAGAGCCAGAAATAAGTTGTTTGGTCTATATTATCAATAATACAAAAAAATGTCAGAATAACAGTGGTCTCATAAAATAATATGGCCTAGTAAGAAATATTTAATTAAAGTGTTAAGCTATAAATTTCCTTTTGATTTCTCTGATTTCTAAACAAGCAGGGTGAATAACTAAAATATTTTCATTATAGGACATAGTTCTATATGCATAAAGATTACCTTCACATATTTTGCATACATCTGTTCATCCAGAGGGAAGCTCTGGACATTCCGCTCATCTCTACCATGAAAAGTACCTAGTTTAATCCATTTATTTGTGGGATATCTGAAAACATAAAAATAAATGTATTGTGTATAGTTTTTCTTCTCATGTTAAACACACAGAATATAAATAAAACAGGCCCCTGAATTAATTTTTTTAAAACTGACAAGTTCTACTTCACTGGGAAAGGATTATTTGAAAAATCACATTAAGGGAAGACAAAAATAGGAACAGAGCAAAAGTAACCAAGAGATACTGGGAGAAAGAAGGAAGATGCCATTACACACAAGCACTAACAATGAATGTGATGAAGAAATGTATGCAAAATAGAAAGTAGGCTAGAAAAAACAGTTTTGCTACATTTAAACAGATATCCTATACAGCTAATTCTTTTTTTAGAGTATTCAAACTCTAAACCTGTTACTGTTTATAACAATTAAAAAGTTCAAAATACTGAGTTCTCTCTTCTCATCTTTCAAAACTATGCATACTTTAATTTTCAGAGCTAGGTATGACCATCCAACACATACAATATTGAAGGGAATAATGTAAAAACAAGGGGGGTTAATATCAAAACAGTAGATGGAATTTTCAAGAAATTTTGAGAATTGCTTTTAAAGGCTGTACAGATAAAATGATGACTGTTAAGAAGAGGAAGAAAGACCACTGGAACTCTTTGATAATCAATGACAGCAGCACAGTGGAGTCACATTCCCTTAGGCAAATCACTGGCACACTAATGTACTTATGGAGCAAATAAACACCCCTACTGTGGAAATAAAGTTAAATTCCAATTAAAATTGCTATGCTTAAAGACAAAATATTCTCAGGATGTAAGAAATAAACAGATGCACATTTTAACAGAAGAAAAAGATATACAGGAAAGGCTGAGGAATATATTAAAGTGCTAAGAATAATAAGTTCTGGATACCAGAAGCAGAATCAAGTTCTCTTTCAAAATGTCTTAGATTTTCATTTCTACCATAACCATGTAAGTAAAAAGTTATTAAAACACTTCACCAAAAATAGACATCATGATATTATATGAAGCATGTGTTTAATAGGTCTTAAAGAATTATCTGAAAGTGTATATATATATATATATATATATATATATATATATATATACATACACATATATATATACATATATATATATATGTATATATATATATGTGTATGTATATATATTCTCATAGTTTCAGATTGGAATCTTGCTTCTCCTAAATAACCAATCATGTGTCTTAAGCAAGCTAACTCCCGATGAGTCTTCAGCTTATGAGGGAATAACATAATAGTTATGTATTTCAAGAGCTAAAATAAGTACTAAGATAAAACAAGCGCCCACAATTAAAATATTACTACAAACTGACATTAAAATAAACTAAAATGATAGAAGACAACAGACTGGCATGTACATTTAATTTTTATTCTGAAATTCTATCATGAACTCTAAAAAATAGTTTAAGAATTTACCTGTCACTGATAGAAACCAGAAAGTCTTTGGGAGTAGAAGAAAATAATTCGTAATTTGCAATATCAAACTGTTTTACTTGAATTGGCTCACAAAGTTCAATAACAAACCTTTAAAAAGAAAATAAGACAATTATTTACATAAACCCATATGAGCAGTTCATATTAAATATCTGTATAAACTAGACATCCACAAGTTACTAAAATGTAACAAAGGAGTAGTGTTTGTAACCCAACTTATCCAGTGGTGAAAATGCCTTGATCAGGAAAAGCACTGACTAATAAGAAAGGAACATTGGTGTTTGCTCCTATGATATTCTTAAAATTACCTTTGTTTTAATAAAATAATTTTACTAAAAACATCCTGGTATGTTATAAGCTGACAAGAATAATCTGAGTATGAAAACCTTTCTTTGATTCAGCAATCTGAAGGCAACATTGCCCCAAATTTCCACCCTTGCATTAACATTTTGCAGAGGTTATTGAAAAGAAACAAAAATGTTTGTCTTAATATTTATTAAGCCAAAGGATTAAAAAATTATGGTCTTCCCAGACTATGAATCAACTAATGTCTATTAAGATTAAGGCCAATAGTTCAATTCCTATTACTTAAAGACACCCTACCCCACCAAAAAGGGGAGAATGTAAGAATCCTACTGATAAGGTAAGATGCCACATTACAACTACTTAGGAAAAAAAACAAGGTAGTAAAAGTATGTTTCCACAGACATAGAAACAAAACTACATATAACAATTGCAGAAAAAAAAGAAATTCATGGCTAGCATTCCAATCTGTTCTAATCAATTTTTTTCACCAAATGCAATTTAATTTTTTTATTATTCTCATTCAATCATTCAATGTGCATATGTGTGGGCACATGAATACCATAACGTATGTATGCTAGAGAGCAACCTACAGCCCCCCCCCCACCATGTTGGCTGTTGAATGAACTCAGGTCACCATGCTTGGCAAACAAGTGCTTAACACACTGAGTCATATTGCTAGCCTCAAATAAAATCAAAGATATTAAAATTAACAGTGTTTAATTTAGGAGAAAAATAGAACTAAAGTGTCAGGAGATGGTAAAAGACCAAACATACAGGCTTCAGAGAAAGGTCATGAAGAAAGTCAAGTAACATTTATCAAATGCTTACTCTGATTTGGATACCTCATTAGACAATTACATTTGGACTCACAACCAAATTCAAAGGATATTATGTCTATAGAATCACTTGACAGTAATTGACTATCTTTTTCTTCTTTTAATAACAGGATCTCTCTAAGCTGTAGCTAGAATATGGCTCCCTGTCACAGACTTTATGTTTCTTGATTTTAGGTAATGGGTTGTAACCACAAGTGCCAATTTTAACTTTCAGGTCAAGTCTTCAAACAAACAAAAATGCTATTAGTTCTCCATTTGGCTTTATCCACCTCACAGACTCATATGTGAATGTGCTAAGAAGAAATCATTACAGCAACACAGGCAGAGAAAAGACCCTAGAGAATGTCAAGGAATGGTGACAGAAGGTGTGTGGGTCCTTTCTCTGTTCTTTGCAGACCCCTGTGCTACCATCCAGCGTGGATTTTTAAGTGAGAAGACAGTTAATCTTATTTAAAGAATGGTTCCTTTGTCTCTGTTAAAAACCCCAAATAACAGTTGCATAGCTACTAAACAGTGAGGTTCAAATCAGAATATTTATCTGGTACTAAAGCCTGAATATTTTCTAAACTACCCTGTGAAAATCCTTGAAGGATGCATGAGAACTAAAAATAGACTTTTTGCTTTATTTGTAGTGAAGAAACCCAAAATACAGTATAGAGAAAAAACGAATTTCTCATTTCTCATTTTTTTATATAGAATATTTTCCTATTTTGAAGATAAAACTATTAATATATGCTCACTGATATAATTAATGGTATATACAAAGATATTATTTTAGGTAAATTCATCATCAAATCAATTCACTTAGAAAACATAATTCTAAAACTGCATATCCCCAATAAGAAGCCTAATATTACACAAAATACTAGTATGCTGGTGATTAGACCTTATCAAATTTTTTGTTAACCTTTCATTATACCTATACCTGTTGTACCTCTCATGTTTTCTCAGAGAGAACAATGTATAAATTTAAAAGAATGTTGCATAAAGCTATTAGTATAAGTTCAATTTCAATATATTCTATTAAGCATCCATAGTTCAGGAATCTTACAAATCTAAAGAATATACATGATTTAAGAAAATTCATGAAAGAGGAAGAGATGGCTGAAGGAATAAACAAATACTAGTTTTAAAAGAGACGATCCCTAAAGCAAGAAAGACAATACTATAAAAACTGTATTATAAAACTTTAAAACTATGCAGACAAATTTATTCTACAATATGTAATTTATCAAAAACTGCTAAAGTTTAAATCCACAACTCCCAATGTAAGGATTACACACAGACTTAGCTGTCAGTTACTATATTTCTAAAAGGTGACTGGATATAAGGGCCTTAACTTCATCAATGGATTTATCTACTGATGAATTTAGAGCTGAATGAAATAGCAGGACACAGGGCAAACTTGAAGAAAGTAGGGACTGTGTTTTAGGAGGCTATATCTTTTCTGACAAACTTTTCACCTGTCTCTACTATCTGTCCATCATGAGGTGAAAGGCCTTATCTAACACATTGACTAACTGCCAAAATAATTTGCCTTGCCTCAGGCTCAAAATAATAGATCCTTAACTGAAAATGAAGTAAAAGTAAGTCCTTCCCCTTTCAACTGTTCCTTTTTTTTTTTTTTTTTAAGCTTTTTTTTAGGTATGTTTTTTTATTACAGAGGTGCAAAGTTAGCAGCACTGCCTGTAAAATATAAGTATGAGTTGAGAATGTGTGTTGGCACTTTCTATTCAACAATTTTCAAGGTGGAATCATGTTGATGAAAAGGTAAAATGCAATAAGGAGAATTAACAATTTTAAAGGATTATTTTGTAGGAAAACAATATAGAATTCCTACATAGAAGCCCCTTGACATTATTAGCAACAGAAAATATAAGGAGGCAGCTCTATCTATCTATCTATCTATCTGTCTGTCTGTCTGTCTGTCTGTCTGTCTGTATGTATGTATGTAAGTTTTATATATGTACAACAAATGTATAAATAATTGTATCTCTACTTATAACAGTTAAATAGGTGCTTACAGTAGTAACAAAAACTGCTGAGGAATAAATTTCAGAAAAATGTGGGGAAAGGATAGACAATAAGGATAAGGCTTATTTACTGATAAGAGAACTCAGTATCCATCACTTAAAGATTCAATACAATTTCAGATGAAATCTCCATATGGAAATCATGAGTTTAACAAGAAAAGTCTAAAAATAATAATAACCAATAAGAGGCAGAACAACATAAAAAAATCCTAATGCATAAAAATTTGTCCTTTTAGATATTAAGATCTGTAAGGCTAAACTGTGTTGTTAACACAAACATGATAAACTGTTCGCACTGTAACAAAAGTGCATGTAAGGGAACTTTGTGATAATAGTCTTGAAGTTAAGAAAAAGCTAATTACTAAATAAAAAACAGGGAAACTAGGAAGTGGGGAAAGAATTCTTTCTAAACACAATGTAAGAAACAATGTCAGAGATACCAATAACAAGTTAAAAGTATAATTAAGACACTATAAAGGGACTGGGAACATGGCTTAGTTGGTAAAGTGCTTGTAACACAAACATGTATATTCCTATGTAATGCACTACATGTTTGCTTGCTTCCCAGAGGCCAGAAGGGACTGTTGGAGCTCTTGGGACTGGAGTTACAGATGGTTGTGAGCAGTCATTTAGGTGCTGGGAACTAAATATAGGTCTTCTGAAGAAAGAGTAAGCACTCCTAACCTCTGAGCCAGACCTCCAGTCCCCTCAAATGGCTTTTCAACATCAACTTATGAACAATAAAATATTGTAATAAGCCAGATAGTGGTGGTGCACGCCTTTTATCCCAGCATTAGTGAGTTCAAGGCTAGTCTGGTCTATAGAGCAAGTTCCAGGAGAGCTAGGACTACACAGTATCAAATAATAAAAATAAACAAAATTGTAATAAAAGTGTACTATTTCCCCTGTAAAACTGTTGCAATGTCTAGTATTCATTAATCAAAAAATTATAAGCAGTGAAGTCAAAATGAGTTTTTCTTAGATGGCTTACTTTTCTCCATACCTAAATGTCTTTCAGATAGATTCCTCTCCAAATTGCCAATTATACACTCAAGGACATGATTTCAGACCGAGGTTATAACAGTCTTCCATCTCATTTCCCTACTTCAACTGCATTTTCTTGTTGGCCATTCTTTGATGAAAAGCTTTCTTGAAATGCTAATGAAATGTCACTTCTTTAATGTTAGCCTACATGTCTTTTTTTTTTGTTTTTGTTTTTTAAAGCTTACAAATTTAAACTGGAGCAGCAGGGAAGTGATTGCTAGGCAAGTTTGAGAGCCATTGTTTAGATCCCCAGCTCAGGTAAAAGTTGAATAAGTGTGACAGCTGCCAGTGATCCCAGAAAATCTGATGAGCAAGCCAGCTATCCAGACTAATGGAATCAGCAAACTCTGGGTTCAACTGAGAGACACTGCCTCAATACACAAAGTGGAGAATGAGTAAAGAAAACACACCATGCCTCCAACCACACGTGTGTGTGTGTGTGTGTGTGTGTGTGTGTGTGTGAGAGAGAGAGAGAGAGAGAGAGAGACAGAGACAGAGACAGAGACAGAGAGAGACAGACAGAGAGACATGCATATTGTCAAACTGAGTACATACAGCATAAATGGTCTGATTGTGTAGCTAGACTAATGCTCTGGCTTCCCCTCTCATATTCTAATTTTACCTTTATTGTTGTTGTTACTAAACTGCTTTTAAAGTACTGTGTTTCCATCATCTACCATTTCCTATGTGTCCTTCAAGACTGAGACCAGGAATTACCTCTTCTAAGAATTTCTCCTTTAGTTATTTCTTTCTAGAAAACTTCTCCAACAGTACTTTTGATCAGGTCTGTCTGTCAATGTTAGCATTTTTGTTACCTCCTTAAAAGGAAAAGCATTTTGTTCTCAATTTGGAATAATATCAATACTAATCAATTATAAATGCTTATTAAATTTCAAAACAATATTAATCTTCCCCAACAAAGATGTACACATACAAAATTTCTTTGTAAAATTTTACATTACTTACCAAATTTTAGTGCTGCAAGGATTCAACATATAAAGGTCCATATTTTCTATAAGAATAGCAGATGTGCTCTATTTTGAGGCAAAGAAAATATATTAAAGAAACAGTTTAAAAATATTTCAATTCTAAAATTTTGTAAGATTTCTTTATTTTAGACTTTTAAAATAAGCCTAAGGTAGAATACTTAAGGGGAAAAAAACAAATGGTTAAAATTTTCCATTAAAAGCTATAGCATTAATTAGCCTTATTTCAATCATCCTTTTGAAATTTACAATGTCTGTTATTATAAAGGAAAAATAAACTTCATTAGCTATTTTAAACGCTAAATAAGATTATTAAGAGATATTTTAAGGGTGTAATATTACCAACCAATATAACCAAAAATTGACATTATAAAGTATTTAATAATATAGTTTTATATTATTTAGTAGGGTTGAAAAATAACTCACATTAAAGAATAATTAGCATCATAACATCTATTTTTAATAAAGTCACTAGTTTCTACATTTCTGTTGAAAAGAATTTATATACTTTAAGTACCTTGGCTTCTGGATTAGCTGCCAAAATTTTGGCACCACATTCTACTGAGGCATAATTATTTCTATTTTTCTGGACCTTTTTGGTGGCATGTGGACCTCCATTAGAAGATGGATGCAATGACTGACCTGTAGACAAATCTCATTATAAACATATATATAATGGTTATAGTTAAAAATACCCCCAGCAACAAACACAATGATCTCAAAAGTTAACAGGCTTTCCAGAAAGGACAGGTTTTAACTCCTAAAAATACAGCTTAAAAATACATGAGAAAACTCAAGCCAGGCATAGTGGCACATGCTTATACTCCCGGCATTTGACTATCAGGCAAAGAGGATTGCCATGAGTTTGAAGCCAGCTTGTACTTCAAGTCAGCTCAAGGCTTACTACCAAGGTCACATAGAGAGACCCTATCTCAAAACTAACAAATTAGAAATTCAAAATGCTTTAACACATTTGGAATAAACTTCAAAAATTCATATTACCTGAGCTATGTCTAAGAATATAAAGATTTTCCATGAGAATAAAGCCTTAATTTTTATTCTTTCTACTTCCAATTCCCACATCAAGAATTCTTAACTCAGAATTACCATACAAAAAGTTTAAAGCTTTCTGACCAAGCTTTTCCATGTCCAAGTTTTTTTCCCCCATAAACTGGGAATGACAGTATTACTCTCTTATTTCACTATCAGTGGACAATCTCTAAGAATGGAATTTAATTAAAACAGTATACCACCAGTAAGTGGCAGGTAATCAGCAGCAATGTGGTAAATCTGAAGTTTTTAGAAATTTTATTTTACTATTTAAAAAGAGAAAAAAACATATCTAAACCACTCCTTCAAATAATTAAAAAATTAGAAAACAAATTTTAATAGAATCACAGTGCTTCCTTACTTTTTTCTTTTTCTACTTCCATAACTTTCTTTTTCCACTCATCAAATGTTGGTATATCTTCTGGGTCTTTGGGACTTGTGACCAGTGCAGGGTCAGTTTCTCCTGGCTTTTTATAATCAGTATAGTCAGAGCTCTGAAAAAAAAAAAAAAAATTCAATGTTTTAAGATTAATAATGAAGGTAAGCACAAATGTTTCTATAACACTAAAAAAGTTTAATTTTACAATTAAAACTATTTAAGATGAAATATTAATTTATTTAAAAGTTCAAGTTCATATACAAAAAGTGAAACTTCAAGCATTACAAAATGTATTCCTTCAAACTTAGTTATAGAAACACAAATTATTTAAAAACAAAACAAAATGCTACATCCTCAGCAAATTCAGTACTCATTCAACCACCTTAAAATAAAGTTAACATGTATACCCCAACTTATCAAAGGAGTAATTTTAGATATATAACATTGTTTTTACAAAATCAGGAACAGTATTATATGCACAAAAAATTTTAAGTAGATTTTAAAATGTAATTTTAAAATGCCCAAGATTATTATACTTTAAAAGAATACAGAAAAAAATTTTATAATTCAGCAAAGTGCTGAAGGAATCTTAAAATATAGTATTAGCAAGATGTACATACCCAGTAATTCATCAGTAAAAATGCATGTATGTGTTTTTTTAATGTGTGTAATTAATTGCATAGTGCAGCACTACTTCTAATATAAGGAAATCAGAAACTTAAATATTCCTCAAATGAATAATTGTAACAGAAAAATCAAGCAGTAACAAGAGACAAATCTCAAAGTCAACATTGAGTAAAAATCTACATAAAGAATGTCAGAACATACTGTTTCAAAGTCCTGAAATGAAAAATTTTTAAATCTCCAAATGCATAATAGCATTGTTTGAAGAGGAGCTGTTACCAAGAAAGGGCACACTACCTTTTTTCTTCTTAAGCAGAATTCTTATTTTTCCACTTTTATTATTTACCTATTCATTCCATAGGTTAACCACTTGTGTATTACAAAAACAAAAAGAAACTTAATGTGTTTATTTACAAAGTCTATTTAGAGAACTAACTCTGGTAAATAAGTAATTATAAAAATTCACTTGGCTAAGATAATAAGGACCCCGCACCCAAAAAAAAAAAAAAAAAAAACCAAAACCAAAAGGAATAAGTATATATTCTTTGAGTTCCAGGTAACAAAGTTCCTCACCAATTAAGAGATCTAAACAAAACCATAAAAATCAATTTCTAATGCACTATCTACAAATGGAACCACTTTCTAAAACACTGTGTGATTGTGTCAGTGTCAGTCCTGCAAATCTTTTAACTGATAGCTCCCGTAAAGGTCTGCTTTCACTGGAAATCAAAGTAACTTACATTCTGAATTATTCTGTAAATTATTCTGAATTGGATACTTACGCGTTATCTCTGACAGTCTTTCTGGAGTACTAATTTGTTCAGGAGGTAATTATACACATAATTAAGATTTCATTCTTTTGTCTATTAACAGCACAGGGATGCCATTTAAGGCCTTAGGTAATGTAGTTGACTACTAGATAAGAAGAAAATTTAGGACAGACCTGGCTGCCAAGCTTCAATTTATACTTGATACTGAAAGAGCTCAAAGGAGACTTTTTTTTTTCTTTTTTGGCTTTCCAGATGGGGTTTCTCTGTGTAGACCTAGCTATCCTGGAACTAGCTATTGGTAGATGAGGCTGACCTTGAACTCACAGAGATTCACCTGCTTCTGCTTCCCAAGTGCACTGCCACCTCCTAGCAGGAGACATGTTTTAATATTGTGCCTATTTTTACTTTGGGTCTGATATTTGACAAATGAACCTTACCAACACTTGATCTGGTTTCACTGAGAAAATTAAAATGAGTTCTTTTAAGATACTAGACTATAGAAAACCAAGCTCCTATGTTTCTAGGAAACAACATAGAGAGTCTTATAAATAGTATAAAGCTCTGAAATACAGGTTAGGAAGTTTAGTGAAAATTCACTAAAAAGAATAGAACATCACAAACTAAAAGGAATGAATGAAAATGTGTGGTGTGGTTCACACTTTAAATTATTATTTCATTTAATTTATTTTGCTTTCAAGTTGATAAAGGTATCGTCATCTCTTTTACTTAGTTTTCCTTACCAGAGGGGAACCTAAGTTGCTGGGTAATGAATGGTTCAAAATGGTTCCTCAGGAAATTTACTTCCTCTTCTCTGCAGTTAAAGTGGAATTCAGAAAGAGTAAAGACAACTGCTTTGCTATGATAAAAGTCCCTCTTTATAACATTTCAAGACAGAAGTTTAGCATCTAGTTGCAACTTGCATATAAGTAACAAAAATAAAAATGAGCCCTTAAAATATTCTAACTAAGAAGCATATTTGTCCTTACTGAATTAAATGATATTCTTCAATTTAATGTTTGCGGCATCTAGTAAAGCTCCAAAATACTGCTTAAGCAAGGACTTTATACTTATATGGCCCCAAATAGCTATTGGTAGGCAGAAAGTTGTGCAATTATATATAAAACCCGAGAGAATCTATACCAGAGCACCAATATATATAAATACTAGTCAGAACATCATAAAGTAACTACTTGCTATATAAAGGAGGAGAATTTATATGTTTTATGAAAAATGTCCCTAATTTTATAACAAATATGATTAATAATTTTTCCAAGGTTCTAATACTAACGTGTATTACATAATGGTAGGAGACAGCCAATGTTTTTAACTCACCTTATTTTTTAAAGAATCTGAAGCATTCAACCCAGACTTTGGATCACCACCATCTTGTTCACTCACTGAAACTTTTGATTCAAATTCTGATTTTGTTACTTTTTCCTTGCCATGTGAAGATGACACATTCTCTATATGCTGGCCAACAAGGCTGTTTAAAAGCAAAAGATATATTAAATATATTTTAGCTGGATAACAAGTTTTATACAATCATTGATTATCACATGCAAAGAAAACTTAGAAGCACAAAGACAAAGTTCCAGACATAAAACACCAAACACCTTAAAAGAAAGAAAGAAAGGAAGGAAGGAAGAAAGTCACAGTTTCTTATCACAATTAGATGTGGTGGTGCAGGCCTGGAGTAAGAAGGAAAGAAAAGAAAGGGAAGGAAGGAAGGAAGGAAGAGAAGAAAGAAAGAAAATCACATCACAGTTATTATAGAGTCCTATCACAATCAGTTGTGGTGGTGTAGGCCTGGAGTCCCGGCATCTGGAAAGATGAGTCACAAGGACCCTGTGTTTGAGGCCTGCCTGGGTCACACATTAAGTTCCAAGCTAACCTGGGTGGTCTACACAGCAAAACAGTCATGATAAAAACAAAGTTAACAAAAGAATCACACTAAAAACAACTGCTCACACCCACCTTTCAGGTGGACTGACAAAAGCAGGCTCTTCAACTGGAGCGTTTCCATCAGGAGCTTCACCAGCATCACAGTCAGCTTCAGACTGCTCCGTTTCACCAGGCTTGGCTAGAGACAAAGTACCAGATTTTTCTATTTCACTAAAAAAGGAGAGACAAAATGACAGTCCAGTATTTAACCAACTAAATGTAAATTTAAAATGCTAACAGTGGCATTGAAACAAAGCCTAACCACCCCTCCCAAAGAAGAATGCTTTGCAGATCTACAGAATGTTTTCAAAAATTATTTTTAAATATAACACAATGTCACATAATTTTAATCCCAGTACATACGAGGCCAAAACAGTAGGACTGAGAGGCCAAGGCCATCCTAGCTATTTATCTTAAATCACATACACCCAACTGTTGACTGATCTGTGAGTGTACCTAGGTCTAAAACACTACTGAAATTAAAGCACAAAATTAAATCACTATTTGGTTTGATAAAAATAAGATTTTAAGTTATTTTTCTAAGTGTGTCTTCTCTAACATTAGATTTCTGTTCATAGTGAATCTAATACTGTTACATTCAGCAAAACTATGAATTAGGCCATTTCACTGAAGTTTTACTGTACTTTTACAAATTTTCTTTAAAAAATATGACAATATTTCACACTCAGGAGGCAGAGGCAGGTGGATCTTTGTTAAGTTCGAGGTCTACAGAGTGAATTCCAAAATGGTCAAGCCTAAACAGAAAAATCCTGTTTCAAAAAAAAAAAAAAAAAAAAACAACAAAAAATATTTCAGTATTTTCCCCTGCCTTACTTGTAATTCACAATCAATCATTTTTAACAAAATGGAAGAATTAAGAACATACTCTTCAGGTAAATAGTATTCTGGTCTTAAATGGTTCCTGAAATAGTATCTAATCTTTTCTTGACATGGATTCTGTTCCCTTTTCCTTAACTATGCAACATTCATTCCCAAATGATACCATCTTTGTGCACAACTTCATCAGCCCAGCTGATTCTTGAGGAATACAGACATTTAAAATCTGACTTACTGCAATACAAAGATTTTTTTTAAAGTGGCAATAGATAACATTTATTCTTAAGTATTCTTTTACATACTTACTATTATCAATTCTTAGGATAAAGATATAACGCAATATTAGGAGAGGTGTTTGGCTTTGTTCTCTACATTACAGCTGAAGGAACTCAGAAGAACAAAATTTATTTTGTTAAACTAAGGATAACTTTTAAGCTTAAATATATCAAGTATTAAGTTAGAAAAAGATAGTCGCACAAAAACATAACTACTACTGGAATGCTAGTAATGATGTAAATAAACTGACACTTGATTTTTGAATAATCACACACATAACTTAAAAATATATAATTCTCTTAAGTAGAACCTGTGTTATGTAGAGATTCATGGCTGAGCCATAATCGATTTTATTCATTTACTCAGCTAAGTAAAAAAGATCACTATTAAGATTATATTTAATTCACACAAATAAGACATACTATAAATTATATCTGCTTTACCAAACTTGAGTATATTAATATGTCTTATTAAGAAATACTTTTAATGTGTTGGTTTTGCTTCTCTCCCAACCCAACCTCCTATTCATAATGACTTACTCAAGCTTTGAGACTGGAGTCGTTTCTGAGGTAGATGAGCTGGAACTATTTTCAATGTTTTCACTGCCCACAACTACACTGGAAGAATCTTCATGCAAATCAAGCGTAGGGAGTGTTTCAACCACAGGTAGACTTAACTTTGTTGTTTCCATGTTCTGTTTTTTTTTTTTTTAAAAAAAAAAAAAAAAAAAAAGATTGTATTAAATGTTAAATCACTTTTTTTGATGAACAAAAGTTCATAGAAAGGTGAAAAATGACTATATAATAATGTTTACAACCTAAGAGTATTTAGTTCAATGGTAAAGTGCTTAATGTACATGAGATCTGGAATCCTGAGTTTAAGTCTCCAGCACTAAAAAAACAAAATTACTTAAAAGAAATGCTTTTACATACACACAAAATCCTTTCTTACAACATTCTACCCTAAGAAATTTATTTCATTTATTATTATTATTATCATAAATGTATTATTTTAATACAGGACCTGCACATTTTTCATACGTCAGCAGACACAACTTGCTCATTTTCCTTTCTTCCTATTTTGTATCAGGCCCTATAAGTAATCCTACTTCTATTTAATTAGTGAATACTATTAAATCCTATGTAAATATATAAAATGGTATGAAACAGTACTTTTGTCCCATAATAACAATATAAGATATGTACAACTACTACACTACAATAAATAATTTGCTTTTCTTTCAGTCCTGAATGTTCTAGGTCATTCACCCCTCCCAAACAGAAATCTATCAAACACTTCTCATATCTGAAAACCTTTATCGCACCCCCAACCAGCTGTTAATAGAATTAGCCAGCTCCTGTCCTTTCTGCTTCTACTATTCCCTATTCAGTCTTATTATCACAACATCTATAATAGCTCAATTTTATTTGTCTCCCTCTTGTTTTCAATTATAAATATATTAAATAAGAGAACTACTTTTGACTTTAATTCTCCCAGTATCTCGCACACAATGCATTTAAAAGTTTAACAAAGAATAACAAATGGGAACAATACAAATCAAGTTCAAAGAAAGACAAAAACTAAGAACTATTACAGACTAGACAAGGTAAGCCTTGCAAAATATGTTAGCCAGTATGGAAGCAAAAAGAAGGCATAAAGACAGTGCAACAGGATACAATGTATGTGATTTTGGAGAATTAGTAGCAGTGAAACTTTCATAAATAACACTGGTTTATTCTTTAAGGTAAGAAGTCTTTAGGGAAGGACATTATCAAATACTATTTCAGCATATATTTGACATATTCAAAAGTGGTATTTTACATTTTTTTAAATTCTTAAAATTAAACATGTATTTTGTACTTAACAGTAAAATTTCAAAGGATTTGAGACAAAAGCCTCTAGAGCAGTGGTTCTCAATCTTCCTAACACTATGACCCTTTAATACAAGTAGGTCCCTCATGTTGTGGTGAATCCAACCATAAAATTATATTGTTGCTTCTGTTAGGAATTGTAATAAAAATATCTGATATACAACCCCTGTGGAGATCAAATCCACAGGTTGAGAATTGCTGTTCTAGATGCTTCAACATACTCATGTAACTGGAAGAGCAAAAGATGGCATTTTTTTAGTGTATGAATAAATCTTTGGCAACTATTTCCCAAAAGGTAATAAGATTAAACTCCCTCATACTTAGATGAACATATTTATTAATCTGTAAGATGTTTTGGTTTCTTTCTTAATCTTTCTGTCTTGAAATCAAATATCCCTAATTCTTTTAACCACTGTTGTATTAAATGGTTTCCAGACGAATCAGCATTCTACTAGGTTTACAGTATTATTTATTCAGTTTTTAATATCTTCCATTAATTCTGGTGCATAAAATAGAAAACAATACTCAGAATGAAGAAAAGCGGTACATTTTATTTTAATCTATTCTTTTAACTTCATATTCTATATAAATTTAAATATTGATATCAAGAATGTTCTGTGTTCTAAATATAACCATGTTGAAAAATAAAGCAGGTCAGAAAAAAAATGATGGTACCTAAAAAAAATAAAAAAATATCTATTTATAATGAGCCAAAATGTAGAACTTAGGAAGAAATAAGTATTTGCACTCAAATTTTACTTCTAAGAAAATAATAATGTTTATTATTAAATCGGTAATTTTATATTTTTTTCAAAATCATACTACTATTACAAGGTGACTAATTTTACATTTTACCATATGGTACTTTAGCATGAAGAAAATATAACATGTTAACCAACAAAGGCATCCAATCCTGTGCAAAAAAAAAAAACCATAAAGGTACATAATTAAAAGCAAAGCACCCAATATATAGCTTACTTGTACATCCACAGAGTAGTCATCTTTTACTTTATTTTCTTCTGGAGGAATAGGTAAGTATGAATTCAATTTTCCTGATAGCTCAGCATTACTAGGTTCCTCTCTTTCATTCTACATTGTGACAAAGAAATGAATGGTAAAATTATTTTATTAAAAAAAAAAAATCAGTCATGAAAAGCTATCTCCCCTGCTGCAAAATCAGCCTTATATGCATTTGACTCTTAACTGTATTTATGTTTATTTTCTATTTCCTTTCATCCTTCTCCTTGCTACCACACTTCAAATATAAATATGTAAATTTAAGAACCTTACTTAACTGCTTAATAAACATCCTATACAAAGCATTATGTATCAGACACAAAGTAAAACTTCCATAATTACATGGAATATACAGTTTTTGTCTCATCTTTCTTTTGATATGCTCATTAAAATTTTCTATACTTGTACCTTTAAATATGCTTCTTAAAATGCGCATTTCATAAAAGCAAAGTTTATATTCACCTTTTTTTAAGCCTGAGTTTACCTAATACATACAAAATACCAAAAATGTTTGCTAAAGGAATTTGCCCCATTAAATGTTTGCTTAATTTTTTAACATTTGGTATTTAAATATCTCATCAAGGAAGTAGTTAGAAACAAGTTCTATTGACTATGGATAAAAACATAATATTTTATGTGTTATTTTTAAAGAAACAGACAAATTTTCAAAGGTTACATCATCTATCCCAGAAATAAATTCTATACAACTCAAAAAATTAAATAATCCAATCCAAATATCAAATATGTAAATAAAAATGTCATAAGACATATATATTTAATATGTATATGTAAGTACATATGCAGACACAGCTGAGGAACAACATAAAAGTCCATGAAGGGAAAAACACATTCTCATGTATCTACATAGTAAAATGAAAATGTAGCCATACTAAAGAAACAATCAGCATAGAAAGGTCATGTGGATATATCCTTGGAAAAGGAAGGAAATCGATTTGTGGAACACTTTCGTTGTCTTAATAGAAATAAAAAAAATTAATTTGTGTTCCTATTTAACCATATATCTATACCCACAGAAAACACCTGAACATTCATAACACACAGTAATCCATGGTTCCTTTGGGGAAACAAAGATGATTGTTTTATAGTCAGCCTAAGTTACTTCTATAATTCAACTCCAACATAAAGTTGGAGTCAAAAGAAAAATACAAGTCAATATTTACCTTTGTCATTTCAAATAAAAAAAATTGTAAATGATTTCAAAACCATCACGCTTTAAGTTTATTCACTATACCTAATTTTATCTAAGAAACTACAAAGCCTCCGAATGCAAATTCTCCATACAATACTTATTGTTGATAGCGTTTAATTTACGAGTGTTTTTCTTTGTAGCAATAAAAATGTTTATTGACTATACACCATTCTTATTCCCTACTATAGAAAATGGTGTTACCAAAATCTGAAATACAAGCAACAAAAATTAATATACAAATATCTCTGAGTTATCGTAATGTCAAAATTACCTCAGTAGCTCTGCATAATATAACAATAAAATAATCTCCACCAAATGCATAGCCTAGTATTTCTCATGTTATTTTCATTGTAAAGACAGTCTTAGAAGGTAAGACTGTCAATTTTGTTTAATGTACCTTTTTCTGGAACTGTGTCTCTTCACTTTCTATTGCACAATTGTCATCTTGAGAATAATATGATGTTGAAGCTGAAGAACTCTCTTTACAGCATACATGCCAACTGGGAAGCCTGTATACACACACCACCAGCAATAATGAACAACAGAGAAGGGAAATTATTAAACATATACTTTTTATGGGCTACTATCCGAGGCAATAAAAAACGAGTTCTTATTCTAATATGCTCACGAACACAAATTTAGAGGATGAATATCTTAGAAGGAAAAAAGTTAATAAATAATTCTATTGCTATCACTGCCAAGTAATACATACATTTCTAAGAGAGTACAATAAAAATAACTTCTCAAAAGCAGCATGTGATAATTATCACAGAAAGTACAAAGTTAGCCTCCTGAGAAAGTGTCCAGATGCCAAAGACATTTACAAATATTTAAAGATAATTCTAAAACAAAGCATGGAAATAAAGCTTATAAACTATTTTCACATAAAGGGCACTGATAGTCAAAAGTAACAGAAACTTTTTTTTTTTTTTAGATATAATGCTGTTGGCCTGTTACTACCAATACTTATTGGTGGACAGTTTTAGTTTCCTGCTTTGCTGAGGAGTCTGCCAGACACACTATGGACTCTAGGCTGAAGATGGAACTTTACAGAAGAACTTCGGGTGACTGACCAAGTAGTGAGTTGTCTCTGTCATTTCTAGAGTTTATATATTTTGTAGTCTTTGAAGGAGTTGAAGACAGATAGTTATGGTTACAGTTTTCCTTAGTTAGGATTAAAGATAAGTTACATATAGATCTTTAGACTTACAAAGATAAGATAGATGATGTAATATTTTCTTTAAATCTTGCTAAATGTTAATGAACTAAATATTGTTAACTGTGGTTCTTATTTGATAACTGTTTTGTTACATATTTTACTATGTTAAAGTTAAAATCCTTTTTATTTAGACAGGAAAGAGGAGATGATGGGAGGTGTCATTCTGTAATTATTTTTCTCTTATTGGTTAATAAATAAAGCCCTGTTGCCCAATAGGAAATCAAGATGGACGGGACTAGGAGACAAGGAGGATTCAAGGAGATTCAAAATATAGGACCGAGGTAGAATGCTGGGCCCTCTCTCTGGTAATGTAAGACCACGTGGAAATATTTAGATAAATAGAAATGGGTTAATATTCAAGTAAAGAAACTTTATAAGCACAAACACTATAAGTTGTTAGAATTATGAACTAGAAAGCAACTCTTATTTACAAATATAACAAAAGAGGAATAGAACACCTTATGATTGTTTAGCTCAAAACAAGCAATAAAAATAAATACACAAATATCTCTCAGCTATCTTAATGTCAAAATTATCTCAGGAGTGCCTCATAACAATAAAACAAATCTCTACTAACTTTGTAGCCTATTTCTCAAATTACTTTCATTCTAAATTAAGACAGTTTAGAAAGCAGACTGTCAAAACTGGTTTAGACATAAATTTATTTCACCATTCCCACTAAAACACATCTGGATAAACTTACATAGCTATAAAGATTCATCAAATGAATTATGTATATTATATATGTATGTGTGTATATGTGTGTGTGTGTATATATGTGTGTGTGTGTGGTACACATATACAGTATAGGGAACTTATATGCCATATAGTAAAAAAAGGTCAGTATTTTTAAAAAAATATAAAAATAGTCCATGTAGTTCTGAAACAAGATCAGCATCACTAGTCTACCTATTGTCAAGGCTATAAAGTATCTCACAACACAATATGAAGAGTCAGATCTTGGAATACTCAGTTCTAAATGAGAAGTCTCCATCAAACCCTCACCCTCAGAGCTCAGGGAACCCTTCAAAAGTTGAAGGGGGAGGATTGTAAGAGCCAGAGGGGATGAAGTACACCAAGGAAACAAGGACTTCAAACCATCAGAAGGACTGTCACATATATGAACCCAGAGACTGTGGCAACAAACAGAAGGCCTCCACAGGTCTTAGCCATATGGGATCCCAACACTGAGAGGGGAAGTGAATACAAGCCCTAACCCTAATCCAGATGCTATCTTCAATTGATAACCACTCCCAAAGGAAAAATTAGTTTTCTCCAACGGAGTCTTACTGTATATACAAAACACTCTTAAGGACAGACTCCATGCCCATCAGCAGATAGCCAACACAAAATGAACTCAATGTTTCTGGAGGTCCTTGTCTCATGAAGCTTTGTCTGGCTATTATTGTTTAGTTTTGTTTTCCTTACAGGTCTTCTGTGTATATATTAATTTCTGGTGTCTAGCAATGTGTTTTGCTGGGGTTTCTCTCCTCCCTCCCCCTCCCTCCCTTTCTCGTGTGTGTGTGTGTGTGTGTGTGTGTGTGTGTGTGTGTGTGTGTGTGTGTGTGTGTGTGTGTCCGTCCCCGTGCGCCCGTCTGTCCGTCCATCTATGCTTTTTGTGTTTGTCTTTGACTTTTTTTTTTTTTTTTTCTTAGAGACACGGTTTCTCTGATAAGCCCTTGGCTATCCTGGAATTTGCTTTGTAGATCAGGCTGGCTTGCAACTCAGGAGATTCACCTGCCTCTGCCTCCTGAGTCCTGGGATTAAAGACGTACACCACTACCACCCAGCCCTTTTTCTTATGTTTGTTTAATCCTATTCTGGTTTTTGTGTTTTAACTTAATTATCTTATTATTATTATTTTTTAGAAGTCTGTATTCTAATGAGAAAGAGAAAAAGAGTGAATTTGCATGGGTGGGGAGTTGGGAAAAAGTACAGAGAAGAGAAAGCCATCATCAGAAATACTGTATTAAAAAAAAAAAAAAAAGTATTTTCAATTCTTAAGAAAGGTACCAAAATGGAAAAGTAAACAGTAAATTTATTATGAATTACAAATAATGATATACAGATGAGTTCACATAAGTATAAAATACAAAGGAATTAACTATTACAAGTTAAGATATAAAAATTACACCCTTAGTTATAAAATGTTATATTAGTCCTTATTTGCAATAAATAAAAGATACAAACTTAACATGGAAACTATTAAACTATTTGATATTTCCAATATTAGACAACTGTTTTAACTTAAAAAATGCTATGTTAACACAATTCAAAATAGTGACATATAAAGAAGACTTGAAAACCACATCCATAAACTATAAGGGTAGATACCTTCTGAAAAAAATAAAGGGTTAGCAACAGTAAAGACAGTTCTAATACATATAGGGACTGGTTAGACCTATCTGAAGCTACAATTACAGCATATGGTACTGACATAGGAGGGTCAAAGGGACTTGTTCTTCTGTGTCTAGAAAGAGAAACTTCAGGATGACAGCTAGAAACAAGGAACACAGGGTAACCAGCCTAGACTGAAGTTTATCACAGGTTCATGGGTCTGATATAAGGTGAAATTTATGATCTAATTGATCAGTCTTTGAAAGTCTGAAGTATACAGTATAACTGGAAAAGTAAGCAACTTTAGTAAAATCAAGTCAGTATTTCTGGGAAAACAATAAAGGTAAACTATTGGATTGTATAACATCAATTGGCTGTGAATAGCATTTATATAGACATAACTATATAAGAACTAAATACCTAAGCCAAACTACAATGTGACTGTATTTGAGGCATGTAAAGGAATCTAACCATCTACAGTATATCAAACAGTAGTTAACACACTAAAGAAATTATACCAGTGGTAAAGAACGCTTCTGATACCAAATTCACATCTTATTCTTGATACACAGTGCTGGCCATTCATTTAGGGCAGTATAGTTTACAGTATAGTATACAGGTTTTATTCTTTAACATTACTACTTAAGCTTTTCTTACTAGAGAATTCTGTGAAGTAATACAAGACTTGTGAGAAATGAGTGAATGACATGGATGTCATTCTAGGTAAACACTGGTAATAAAACAGCACCCAACTGTCATTTTTGCTTAATAAACATTTTTTTCTGTCAAATACTTGGCTTTAATGTGTATATGTATATATACATATAGATATATATGTCTATATGTATCTTAACTTTACAGTCTGGGGCTCTTAAAAGACTGCTTTGCTTCTGCTTGGTCTCTTAGTAGGTAAGAGCACAATGTGTCCCTTCTCCTTTCAGTCCAGCTGAGAAAACTGTTCTATTGCTTGCTGATAATCAAACCTCTCAATTTAGTAGTTCAGATCATTACTAGTCACTTACAAAGAACTGGTCTTGGATTTTCTCAGCCATTATACCCCACATGTCAAATTCTATTCAGTGCTTGAAAACTAAAGATTGGCCTATAATTTAAATGACCTATTATGAAGACGGCTGAGCAGGGTAGACAATGTTTTATACCATAATTTACCATTACTAATAAAATTAGTAATACCATTACTAATAAAATCTGTCATTTAAGCTGCTTGAAATAACCATACACTAATCATAGTTTAAAATGGCATATTTTAAGAAATTGTATAAGATGCATTTATCCTTATAAAACTCAAATCACAGTGCTTTTTCTATAGTAATTTCCAATTCAAAATACAAATAAAGTTCCCAAATAAATTAAATACCAGGCTAACTAGACTGGGTAGAACAGAAATCTACATATAGAACAGCAAACAGTTAAACTTCAAAAGTAGGTTTAAGACTAAGCCTTCAAATTTCATCCTAAGGCAAATAGGAGTATTTAAGAGAATTTCATTAAAGTCAGAAGTATGGGTCTGGAGATGGCTCAGTGGTTAAGAGTACATACTACTCTTGATGAGTACCAGAGTTCAGTTATCAACACTCAAGACATATAGCTTACAACAGCCTCTAAATCCAGGAAATCCCATGTCCTCTTCTGGCCTCCATACACAACTGCAGTCACATCCACATACTCACACAAAGACATACACATGTACAAATTTTAATAAATCCTTTTAAAAGTTAAAATAAAAAGTGTTAAGGCTACTGTAATTATTACTTTTTTATTGTAAATATTCTTTTTCCTCCAGGCTACCAAACAAATGCCAAAATGCATGCCCGCCACCTTCCCAACATCTATTTCAACCCCAAAAAGTTTATCAACACTTCTGTCTTAAAAGCAAGATATTTCTGTTTTCAAACTCTTCAACCTTATCAGACTCTAACTGTTGACAAAGTGATCTTCAATGTCTTTGTTTCTAGCTTCCTCCTTTCTATCCTTTTACTGGGTCTCAACTAAGACAGTCCTCTATATAGCAGAGGCTGGCTATATAGTGTTGGGATTACAGGAAGGCAGCAGCATAGCAGGTCTTCATCTTTCTTAACTCATTACCTGAGAAACTCAGTTGTGTTTCAAAAGTCAAACGTTCTGCTTCAAAAAAAATTTCCTCTGTGTAGACAACTCCAGTCTTTTATCTCTCAGGTCTGCATATGTTTAAGTCCTATACAACTCTGGGCTTAGAAAGTCCATTCCCCTCCAACTAACAGACCATTGCTCTTTCAATCTTTGTGTTTCTCTTCCATTTCTTTGTGTACACTACCAACACAAGACAAAAACACATTTTTCCCTCTCTTTAAACCTACTTCATGAATTCAGACTTTAAGATGCAAGGATTTACATTCTCATCTACATGTTTCAATAAACTATCTTTTCTTGTCTGGCAGAGTGTGACACATAGCACAGGAGCCTTAGTAGATCAGTTGGTAGTGAGACAAGTAAAAAAGGATTGCTCAACAAGACAAACTAGTCCAACAGTTCTTCTGAATCCTAGCTTAATGCTGTCTTTTGCACTACAGGTCAACTTCACAACCTATTATATAACCACATCATTTACTTCCATAAAATTTGTGCTTACTGCACTCAATTTCTTCTTTGTTTCTAAAATCACATTCTTTCTGTGACAAACTCAATTACTCTGCTTCAAAGTCTCTCTTCTGAAACACATCTAGCACAGCAATGTCAAAAAACAAAAACAAAACAAACAAACAAAAAAACCTCCTCAAAACTACTACTCTTGCTGGACAGTTAACTTCTAGCTCTTTGGCTTTACTTATAAAATTCATCATAATCTCATAAATATATCCGCTACTTTTCCTTAGGCTTATCACTTCTATCCATTCATTATCAATTTGCCCATACTGTTTCCCCCTGACAATTAAATGCCATCTGCTCACTGCAGACAGTGACACACAGATACAGCTGCCATTTATATTAGCAGCAACAGAGCATCTTATTTCAGCTCATGAAGCACCTGTTCACATAAGAGAGCTTATGCTGACACATACATTCAAGCCTTCCTGGCAACTCCAGCCATATATTTTACATTTAATAGCTATTATGGAACTCAGCTTTTTGAATGATTCATTAGCATTCTAATCATACTTTTAGAATGTTGGCTGTATAAAAATAGTTGGATTTATCTAATCCAGTAAACTAAATTGAATTTTTAAAAAAAATACCTGTAAATACAGTTTGCTCAAGGTAGGAATCCTAGTGTACTTTTTTTTTTTTTGCTTGTTTGTTTTATTTTGGTTTTTGGAGACAGGGTTTCTCAGTTTAACAGCTCTGCTGTTCTGGAACTCGCTCTGTAGACCAGGCTGGCCCACTCATAGAGATCCACCTACCTCTGCCTCCCTAGTTCTGGGATTAAAGTTGTGGATAATCACCAACCACCTGGAGAGTGAGCTTCAAGTTGTTAATGCCTGCTGTTAAATTCTCCCTTGGCTTATCCAAGCACCATTTTCAATAAGAAATCTGACTATAAAGAAAGAGGTAGACACTAGTCCAATGACATCTAGAGGCGGCATAGAGGCAGAATATGACAATTAAGAGAACATAGACTCACAACTCAAACCTACTTGATTTTTGGATCCATCCCATATTAGCTTGAGAAAACTTGGCCAAGTTGCTTAATATCTATGTGTCTTCATCTTTAAATGAAGATGTCTATACTGAAAAGGCTTTATATTTCATAGGAGTTGTAATGATCATAAAATGGTATTAAGCCATTTCCACTTCTATAATACAGGTACCTATCTGTACTATGACAAGCAACTTGTATACAAGGCCCGAGTCCCACACTTACTGTTTCCCTCTCTGTACCAAATATATTATGGATAACAAAGTATTACTTTAAATAAATTTGTGAAAAAAAAATGTATAGCCTTTCCTATTTTACTCAATAAGCTAACAAAGTACCAAGAGAGAATGAATCAGAACACATATATTAGCACTTAATACAATACACAAAATGAGCTTAGTACCTAAGAACCATGTCAACACTATGAAACAAAGCTAGGTGTCACTTTTACCTGTATGTAAAATATAAAAATCACTTTGTAATTCATTATAAAAAATAAAGTTATGGGTCTGGGGTATAGAAATGGTAGAGTACTTGTCTAGCACTTGAGAAGCCCCAAGGTTCTATACCCAACACACAAAAAAGACAGGTCCTTCAAAAGCAAACAAAATAAAACAAAAAAAGCACTCCATTTATGAAACAAGTATATCCCAAGAGATTATATTTTTATACTGCAAATACTCAAAAGCAATTTCCCATTCCCTTGTGACATGTGGAATTTTACTTTGCGAAAACACTTCATAACATGGTGTTGAAAACAAAATAGATGATGCAGGGAAAAAATGTGTTTTCTGCACCAAAGAACAATCTTGAAAGGTAAGGTGTTTATTTCTATATAGGGAGAAACTATGAAGTAAACATATATATATATATATATATATATATATATATCATTATATAGCATTTACATGTATAATGTTCATAGCTGAAAATGACTTGAGAGGGAAAAAAAGCAATTAAAAGCTTTCCTAAGCTTCTTCCTTTTCATTATAAGTGCAAGAATGTTAACTATATGTATTGATTAATTTCTATGCTCAGATTGAGTGAAGAATAATTCCTAGTCATGAACAGAATTATGAAATGATAATGTTCAAAGGTAAGTAAAGTGTTAATATCTTTGATTCTTTTCTTATTATCTGTCAAACCTATTTTTACTTACATTCTAAAACATCTTCAAATGTCTAATAACCTTAAAAGGACATGAGCCACATCTCCAGCTCCTAAAAATAATTCAAAGAACATTATAAAGAATGATTTGCCTTTTTATGTTTGAACACAGATGCTACATATTTTCATAAAGATGCACCACCTTTCACAGATCTAGTCCCACTAAAGCAACCTAGTTCAGCCAGCTTATATGAAGAATCAGGCATATCCTTCGTTTATATTGTCCCCACACTCTTTCCCAGCACCAAATGCTATCCTCTGACAATCCATATCAGCAAAAATCTAAAGTTTTTTCCAGTATTTTCATATTAAGTTTATTTATTTTGAATACCACTTTATTCAAGAAATAGACTCAAAGTCTTTTTTTTTTTTTTTAAGTCTACAGAAGCAGAAAATAAGTAAAACAAAAATTTCCAGGTAAAAGACTAAATAGGAATTTTCAATAATTAAAAAAGCCAGCTTACATACAGCTTATATTTCTCATTTTTCTGCTCATATAGTAACCAAAATAAGAAAAAAGGAGAAAACAAAATTAAGAATGCAGAAATAGAATCATAACACCAGGGAGAAAATGGGAAAACAAATCTTTTCCATGAAAACTAGATTGACATATGTCTAAGGCCAAAAAAGGTCATCCAGCCTCTTGATTTACTCAGTTCCCAGTGCTTTCCTACTGTATCCCCATTTATAGCCTACCACCTCTAAAGTCTGTCAGCCAATCCATTCTATCTTTGAAAGTAATCTAAAATATCAACATAGCCTGCCTCTTTTGTTCTCATTTAACCTACTTCACTTGCTTGTCCTCTGTCTGATCAAAATCATAGGCCCCCCTGAATAACTATCAAATCTCCTCAAAACCCAACTCTAATGTTCCTTTTTAACTCTTCTCCATCCCCACTAAACATTCTAGATAACCCCATAAAAATGTTCCCTCTGCTTGTAATACAAGTCTCCTTATCTTAAACAATGGAATCTTGAAATTCATAGGCAAATGGATGAAACTAGAAAAAAACATCCTGAGTAAGGTAACCCAGTCACAAAAAGACAATGGTATGTACTCATTCATATATGGATTTTAGACACAGAGCAAAGAATTACCAGCCTACAATCCACACCACCAGAAAAGCTAGGAAAAAAGGAGGACCCTAAGAGAGACATACATGGTCCCCTGGAGAAGGAGAAAGGGATAAGATCTCCTGAGCAAATTGGGAGCATGGGAGGAGGGGAAAGGAGGATATGAGGGAGGAGGAAAATTCAGTCAGGGGAAAAATAGAGAAGAGCAAGAAAAAAGATACCATAATAGAGGGCGCCATTATACATTTTAAGAGAAATCTGGCACTAGGGAAATGTCCAGAGATCTACAAGGATGACCCCAACTAACAATCTAAGCAATGGTGGCCCTTCCCCAATAATGAGATTGATGATTACCTTATATGCCATCCTAGAGCCCTCATCTAGTAGCTGATGGAAGCAGAAGCAGACACCCTCAGCTCATGAGCCGAACTCCAGGAATCCAGTTGCAGAGAGGGAGGTAGTGATGAGCAAAGGGATCAAGAACAGGCTGGAGAAACCTACAGAAGCAGCTGACCTGAACAAGGGAGAACTCATGGACCCCAGTCTGACAGCTGGAAAATCAGCATAGGACCAACCCAGACCCCCTGAAAGTGGGTGTTAGTTAGGAGGACTGGGACTGGGTGGGCAGTCTATGGGGCCTCTGGTAGTGGATCAGTATCTATCCCTAGTATACGAATGACTTTGGGAGCCCATTCCACACAGAGGGATACTCTCTCAGCCTAGACAGATGGGAGAGGGCCTAGGCCCTGCCCCAAGTTAGGCAGTATTAGGACAGACAGATACCCCAAAGGAGGCCTCACTCTCCCTGGGGAGCAGAAAGGGGATAGGGTTGGGGAAGGGCAAGCGAGGAGGGGAGGGAGAGGGAACTGGGACTGTCATGTAAAACAAGCTTGTTTCAAATTTAAATTTAAAAGAAAAAAAAACAAACAAAAAATACATCTTCCATCTTGAATTATCCACCCTGGATAACTGACCCAAAGGCATTATTGATGATACAGTGACAGGTAGGATATCCTAAAATACAAATTCTTCATTTGATGCTTCTCATGTCCTTTCTAAGTGCCTTTATTGTATTTGTCAAATACATCAGAGTTGTTTAAGTGTCACACTCGGCTCATTAGTCTAAGTATTAGCTCTTCCAAGACCACCCTTTGAGACACAGAAAGAAGAGATATGCTATTATTTAATTTGCTAAGATTATTTATTTGCTAAGATTGATGCAAGGATTTATTGATCTTATGGGATAGCTGGACACACATCAAAAAAATGCAGGGACTATAGCTAGAAATCACATCCAAAGAAAAAGTGCAAGTTCACAAGCAGTGGGTTTACCTCAAGCATACCATGATTCACTATGGTTTACACATGTGTCCAGCTAAAGAGATTGAGGGATTATCTTGTTTTAACTAAATAAACCCTTGCAACATGTATTTTTATCAAAAAACACTAAACAATCATAGTATTACAAGCATAAGGCAGCAAGAAAACAGCAAGGCTAAGACTAACCAGTATAAACCATTCCTCATTTGATATAAAATAATCTAGTCAATCATACAGCTCACTGAAAAATAACAACTTTAACGAAAGCAAACGGTAATATTAACAAAATATTTTTATCGTTCTTAAATACCTAACTTATGTAATTACATATACTGATGTCATATTGGCACAAGTATATAACAAATAATTAGACACAATGAAAAGGCACATGCACCAAGGTTTTATTAATTAGGAGATACTCATAATATCTACTTAAACACATGGACCACATCTTCCACTTCAGTGTGATGATCAACTTCCCTTGGCCAATGATTGAAATCATACTTTATATTATAAAAGACTTTGAAGACTTCAACAAATTAAGGGGTACACCCAATCTAGCAAGTCCTTATATGAGAAAAGGGGGGCAGGAAGATGAGTCATAAGCAGATGTTGAGTATGAAATGATGTGAGACAGGAAAGACAGAATTCATGCAACCTCTAGAAGCTGAAAAAGGTCTAAGAAATGGAGAGTGTGTTGCTGTTCCCCCCTCCAGAATGAACCAGCCATGCCTCCTTTTCTACTTTGGCCTAGTAAGACTGATTTTGAATTCCTGTACACACACTTAAGAACTATAGATAACCAGGTGTAAACCATTGAATTTCTGTTAATTTGTTACAACAGCAGTAGGAACTAATGGGAGCTTCTTAGTCCCTATAGTTTCAGTACTAAAAACAAGAGGCCGCTCACAAGTTTAAGAGTCACAATGTTTACTACACAGTAAGCATATGAAAAATGCCTTTGGATGTTTTTATAATGAAATGCATAGAATACTCTTACTATTTTACAAAGAGTGGCCTATGTGTTATATCATTTACTTCTAGTAATTTTACCTGTCTACAACTCTACTGACTAAAGTTCAAAGGAGTTATGTAACATGTTCAAGGAGCTGTATCTAGTAAGTGATGGTACCATATCTGTCTAATAACACAGGCCTTATTTAACCTACAGTCAAGAGCCATTGGAGTGAGGAGCCTGTATTTCAAGCTGCGTAGGTTCAAATCTAAACTCCAGAATGTAGTAGCTGCTTAACCTTAACCATGTTACTCAGTTACAAGCTTAACCTTAGCCTCTCTATTTACTTATCTGTAAAATACAAAATGAAATTAGTAAAACCCTGAGAGCTATGGTGACAAAGATGCTAAAATGTACAAATGCCACATGCTTGGCACAGCTGAGAATAAATATTAGCTATCACTGCTATCCTGTAGTTATGCTACAATTACACCTAGACTCCATTGTACTACTTAACTAAGAATTGTGATTAATAGTGTGCAAAAGAAAAAAATAGCAACCAGAATGAATGAGATGGATAGGATGAGTTTTGCTTTTCTGTTAAGGTAAATCTATACTACTGTAGGCAGGAAAGACAAAAACAGAAAGGCTTTATCACAATCTATCAAACTATGACAGTTAAGATCAAACTAAAATGCAGTAACACCAGTAGGATAAGGAGCTAAATCCCAGAAATTGAATATAGTATAAACACACAATACTCTTTCTACAAAACAAAAGTGTATAACAAAATTTGGAGACATTTCTGAACGAGAGAAGAAAAATTGGCCAGTAGGAAAAGCTCACCAACTCTAAGAAACAGACATCTAATCCTAAACCCGTTTCAGATACCTGTTTGTGTTAAGGAGTATTTAAAGGGTTCAAAATGACAAACAGGAGACCAAACATTCTGCTCTCCAAAATATAAAACAGTCCTTGCAATCAGATTTTCTCAGACAGGCAAGTGGTTTCTTTTCAACCTTATTAACCTATTACTCTATATGAGCAACAAGTCTAAAACTCCAAAGCCCCTGGACTCCATCACACACCCATAAACACGGAATTATCATTAGTGCTTTGAAGAAAGAAGCTACATATGAAAGTCTGTCTAGGTTTTAATACAAAAAAAAAAATTCACTTTGACAGAAAAGTCATCGTTTCGGTAACCAAATGTCATGACTCTGAAGGAATTCTCCAGGGAATTCCTTCAGAAAGAATGCCTTTTCCAAGTACACCCTTAGCAATCTTTTGGCTCAAAGCTTTTTCTGCTCCTCAAAACCCAGGGATGTGCTTAAAATTAACTTGAACTCCATAAAGTTTCTGAGACAAAGAACGGGACAGGTTGCAAATGAGTTTAACTCTCCCAGTACCGAAGGACATGACCAAAAACTATGGTAGATACCACACCTGTGATACATTCTCCATTAAGCTAACCGAAAAAGGACTTCCTAAGACATAGCCCGCAAACCGTGTTTCAAGAACGGCATCTCCAAAAGTCCCACTCGTCAAGATTGTGCAAGAACTGACCAGAAGAACAACTGTTTATACATTACTCTTACCCTCATGACGACTCACGTTTTCAAAATCACAGGTCCGGAACACATCACACCTGACTCGCCCATGCCCTTACCTCATAATGAAAGCAAATGACCGCCAGTAAAACCGAGTTTCTCACTCACCAGCTTTCTGAACACTACCCAAACTGCCCCATCTGCAGCGCGGGAGCACCTGAGTACAAAGGCACAAAGTGGTCCCCTCTAGTCCCTTCTCTCCCTGTCGGAATCTGGAAATTCCAAAGCACAGAGGAAGAGGTGGGTGGCCGCTGTGTCCTCTGCTTGGGGGCGGGAACACCCGCAACCCCCAAAAGCCAAGATGACTTGGGGGTGTGACCCGACCTGCTCCCTCTCCCCCTATCATGCCCACGGAAAGTCCCCGCGAGGTCGCCCCAACTCACCAGACAAGAGAACAGAGAGAGAGGCAGGAGACCAGGGCCAAGGCCCGCCGGTACTTCTTCATCTTCTCCTCCTTCTTCCCCCTGCCAGGAGGCGGCACATCCTCCCCGTAGCAGCCACTGCCGACGCCAAGATGGAGGAGCCGGAGCAGGAGCTCGAGGATGGGACCGAGAGTCCGAAGGGCTGTGGCGCTGGAGGAGCGGCTCCGTAGCGGCTCGCCTCCCGGCCGGCCTTCCCGACAAGCCCACGGCAGCCCGGACAGGGACGCTTCACAGGGGCGCTCCGGGGACTGCCGCCGCCGCCGCTGTGTCCGCCCGCTCGCCCGCGCCCGCCTCCTCCGGCCGTCGCCGCCACAGCCTCGCCATCCCCGCCCCGCCCGCCCGGGCCCTCGCTCCGTGCTGCCAGCGGCCAACGGCCGCCGCGTACTCGCCTCTGAACAGCCAATCGCCGGCCAGGCCCCAACACCTCAACACTCCGCTGAGCTGGAAGGAGACGCGTCACCCACGTCCCTCTCCGCTCGCACACCACCAGTCCCGGCGCGGGCCACGCCCCCTCCGCTGACAAAGCTCCTAAGACTCAACCGCCGCCCTGCCCACGCAGGTCCCGCCCACTTGCTGGCGTCCGAACAGGAAGTCCTGTGACCCTCCCCCCGCCCGGCCTTCCGCCTTTGAATGGACCGCCCCTCTTGCTGCGCGCGCCGCCTCCGCGCACGGCCACCTGGGAGTTGTAGTTCTCCTGCCCGAATCCGTTTTTCTTTAGAACCGGCCAGTTTGATTCTAGAATTTTATAGTATCACTTCTCACCTCAAGACTGACTCGTTTTTGTCATTGTTACGTCCACTTTTCTCCCTTTGAACAGTCGTCGAATGTCCTAGGATGACTGGAGACGGTCAGAATTAAACCGTACTAATGTAATTTTTAAATCGGTTTACCTAAGGCAGTAGGTCTGGCTTATTGAGGTAGATGCTGATTGGAAGGTAGAGAGAGGAGTGTCAAAGTTTCCTCTCATATGATTGGTTGGGGCTGAGAGATTGAGCATTTCTTCTACCCAAGTGAAAGTTATTCTCTGCCCGCCAGATCCCTGAGATAGATTTAGAGATCATTTTTGTTGTCTTTATTTCCGGCTTTGGGTTCGCTGCTGAGAGGACACTGCAGACGCTCCGCATCCTAGGGCACCCTGGAAGCAGGAAAAGCGACCTTCTCCACATATTTGTGTGGACTGGTCATAAAAAAACAAAACAAAAAAAAAAAAAAAAAAAAAAAAAAAAAAAAAAAAACAGTTGTTAGATGTCCACAACGTGGAGACCCCAAATCTGTACAGAGCTGAAAGCTCCGGATCCTAATTTAGGAAGCGTTGGCCGTGCAACTTCTCTCCTCTCTCTCCTCCCTCTCCTCCCTCTCCTCTCTCTCCTATCTCTCTCTCTCTCCCCCTCCCCTATCCCCTCTCCTCTCTCTCCCTCTCCCTCTCCTTCTCCTTCTCCCTCTCCCTCTCTTTCTCCCTCTCCCTCTCTCTTTCTCTCTCTCTCTCTTTTAGTTTTTTAAGACAGGATTTCTCTGTGTAGCTTTGTAGACCAGTCTGGCCTCTAACTCACAGAGAATCGCTTGCCTCTGCCTCTGCCTCTGCTCCGGGTGCTGCCCAGCACAACTCCAGAATGCTTTATGGTTACTGACAGCTTCGAGTAGCTTTCTGATCCTGAAAGGCAGCTGTTGGAAGGAACATTTGGCCTCGTCTTGTCTGTGATGGCACATTTCTTACAGACTCTGACACTAATAGAATCTAGTCGTTACTTATGGATATTTCTTTTATTAGATACAATATATAAATAAAAAAGCAACTCATTGCCTTTTCCTTCTGGGAGGCTGGAAACTAAGAAGAAAGTTGTTTAACGAAGTGGAGAAAAGGGGTACGAGGTTACTGTCCTTTACCTGTGCCTCAGGACATAGTTGTTTTTGTTGTTGTTGAAGGGGGACGTTAAAGTGGTGATACTTATTCATGTCATCATAGGAAAAAAGCACGGAAGATGCCTATGAATACCGTTTTTGAAGTGTGTTTTCCTCAAGAATCTAAGTTATATGATTCTTGTTATATTCCAGGGGAACTAAATAACCTGCTGAGTAATTCTTGGAACCAATACAACCAAATGTTAGGAAATCTACCAAAGATGCTAATGCCGCCCTCAGAAGAGTTCTCCTTAAACTACTTTTATCTGATAGTTGGCAGTTGGAATCATCTGTTGATGCCATTTTTAGTTATATGACAATAAAAGCTTTTTTTTCTATTCCCCACTGCAGACCAGCATTTACCTCAAAAACAACTGAATTATTAGTATGCAAGTGTGTTTTGTGTATTGGTTCGAGACACAGTGTCCATGTAATGCAGGCTGGTCTTGAACTCCTTAGCTTCCTTGCCTGCCTTCGTACCAGGATCCTGGCCCACCACTTTGCTGCTTGTTTTCTAAATCAAGGAACTGTGCTAATCAGGTTAAGGAACTGGTATACCTCTGTTAATCTTCAAAAAATTGCTACCAAAGAGGTTCATATACCATGCATGAGCATTTCAAGCCTTGGAAAATACCAATTTTACTATCCTACCTCCTATCCCTCTCAACCTCAAACAGCAAGTCAGCCTTTTTTTTTTAATTATTTGTATTTGACACAGTAACTATGCATATTTATGGGGTATACTATAATATTTCAGCACAAGTATACAATATATAGTGATCAAGTGTAATTAACATACCTATTACCTAAAAGATATATCATTTCTTTGTGTTGAGTACATTCAAAATCCTCTCTACTTGAAAAAAATAAGTATTTGAAAAATTCTGGGGCTGGAGAAATGGCTGGGCAGTTAAAGAGTACTTACTGCTCTTCCAGAGGACCAGGGTTCAATTCCCAACATCTACTCAGTGGCTCACAACCATCTGTAACTCAAGTTCCAAGGGATCCAACACCCTCATCTGACCTCTGCAAACACTTGGCACATACAGGGTGCACATCCATATATTCAAACAAAAACATTCAAACAAAAACATTAAAATATTTTTAAATAAAAAGTCAATGAATTGTTGTCAGGTATAGTTGTCCTGATGTGCCATAAATAGATGTAATTCCTGTTATGTCTCAAAGCCAGGAAAAAGGGCTAATGAGGTGTTTACTTAACATATCAATGCAGACCTGGATGCCAGGTTCTCCTAGCACCTATCAATCCCTACCTGTTACAGGGTCCTTCTGGCAGGCATACCCTACTCTGCAGCAAATCTTTCTTGTTGAGACCACCAGCTCCCAAAGTAATGACATAGAGATTTACTGTTAATTATGAAAGCTTGGACTTTAGTTTGGGCTTGTCCCCCCAAATAGCTCCACTTAAATGAACCAGTTTCTATTATGTTTTGCCATGTAGCTTTTACCTCTCTCTCATTCTGTACATCCAACTTGTTCTGAGTCTTGCTGGCATCTCTTCCTGTGCCTGATTCTAACCTTGAGTGTCTCTCTGCCTTGCAGTCCTGACTATTCCTGCCTAGCTATTTGTCATTCAGCTGTTTATTAAACCAATCAGAAGGTGCCTTGGCAAAGACACATCTTCATAGTATACAAAAAGATTTTCCCAAACACTGCCCCCTACCCTAAACTTCTCCAGCCCAGGAGATGGGCTGCCTTTTCCCCAGCTGCCCTTCCTATATAATCCAGCCATTAGGGTTACATGGCCCTTTGGGTCTACATTTTACCCTCCTTGCTGGTCTCTTGATCTCCTGGCTCTCCCCTTTCCCTTCCCCACTACCTCCTCACATGGCTCCAAGGTCATGTTCTCTCTGGACTTTTCCAGATGTCCCTGCCTCTGATTAGGTTCTCTACAGTAAACTTTCCCCTCCATTATCTAGGAGCAGTCATGGCCTTCCTTTTTTATTTCTTTTTTCCATTCAGTTCCTCTCATCCATCTGCACACCCATACCCATTAACCATTCTTTCTCCATTCCTCCTACTCCCAACTCCTGGGATCTGTAAGCACTATTCTGTTCTCTTCTTTGAAATTGTCTTAACGTTCATATATAAGTGAGAATACATTTGTGTGTCTATGCCTAATTGATTACACAAATTATTCCACTTAGACCTGTGTTACAAATAACGACACATCATTCTTTTTATGGTTGAATGATATTCCATTGAATAAATATACTGTCTTTTCATTATTCGTAAATGGATGCCTAGGTTGATTCCATATTTTAGATATTGTCACTACTGTTACAATAAGCATAAAACTGTACCCATCTTTCTGACACACTGATTTCAGTTCCTCTTGACATATAACCAGGCAGTGGGATTGCTGAATTGTTGGCAGTTTTGTTTTTTTTTCTATTGCTATAATAAAATGTCATAGCCAACAGCAATTTGGTAAGGAAAGGGTTTATTTGGCTTACAGTCAGTCCATTATAAAAGGAAGTCAGGGCAGGGACATCAGCACAGGAACCCAGAGGCAGGATACTGTGGAGGAACACTATTTACTGGCTTTCTCCTATAGCTTTCTCAGCCTGATTTCTCTTTTAGATGTATTTATTTCATTATTTTGGATTCCTGTTTTCCCTGTGTATATATGTGTGTACCAGCATGTGTGCCTGTGCCAAGACAGGTGATGAGTAACTATCTGGGTGTTTGGAATTGAACCCAGGTTCTTTGCAAGAATTGTGAATGCTCTTAACCACTGAGCCAATCCTCCAGTCCATCAGCCTGCTTTCTTATACACCTCAGAACTACCTACCAGGGTTGGCATCCCATAGAGTGAACTGGGAATTTCCAAATCGATTGTTAATTAAGAAAATGCCTTAAAGACTTGCCTACATGCAATCTGATGGAGGCATTTTCTCAATGGAGCTTTGTCTTTATAGATAATTCTAGTTTATGTTAAGCTGACAAAAAGAAAAACAACAAAAAACAGCCATGACAATTGAATCCTTGTCAACTTGACACACAAACATGTCACTATTCAACTGTAATTTTTCTCATTTGTCTTCAAGGTCCTATTTTAAGACCAATATAATATAAAACATTCCAACTTTGAATAGTGCCACAGCCTATCTCAATTTACTTACTAAGACAGTGTAAACTATATAAATTTAGTTTTCCATGAAGAATTTACAAAAAAAAATCTCTGTTTCCTAACCAGATATTTTTCTCTTTTATATAGTAGTCATCCTAACTAAAGTAAGATTATGTTATTTTTTTAATCTACGTTTCCCTAAGAAATAGTGATTGTAATTTTTCATACAGTTATTATTGTATGTTATCTTTTAAGAAATGTCTGTTAGGTCTTCACCTATGTTTTAATTGAATTATTTGTTTTGTTTTGTCTTTTGAAAGAGAATCAGATATAACAAAAATCTCTCAAGTCAACAGTCCCTAGCCACATACATACACCTGGTAACTGATGTTCCCTGAAGGTCCTTGGGTTATTCTGGAACTTACAAAGGACTATGTTGTACAATGAACAAAAGCTCAGCCATTCCTAAAAGGTTAACTACACAGAAACTATGTAAAGCTCGGGTCCCAGCCCTGATAAAGATCAGAAAGTCCTCCCTGGTGGTAAGAAAGAACAGGCAGATCTCAGAAGGGGAGCCAACACCTTCTGGAAGGCTCTTTTGTCCTTTATCTCACATATAAAGCATACCTAAGAAGCTCAAGAAAACTGTTTTGTCTAATTAAGGAAGTGTTTTTTGATTAGCAAGCTTTGATGTATTTTGATTGACCTGAAACTTTATCTTCTTATTTTATTCCTAACAAAATGTTGATAAGGTCTATGTCTAAGAAAAAACTTTGTACAGTTGTTACTGAATGTAATTTGACGCTTCCATAGTGAAAATCCAATTAAGCCAGAAATTGCTTAGAAATAGGTGAAAAAGGCCAGAGTATAAAGAACAAACCATTAGAAAAAGGACGAGTGTGGAAATTGGCACTTAAAACTCCATATATGGATAAGTACAACTGAATTTATTCTTTGTCCCCACCTAATTTTCTTCCTTATGGACCTTTTTTTATTTAGCTACTCCTTTTTTATTAAAAAAAAAAAAAAAGACGTAATATGACTTAGCTAATCCATCTTAGCATCATGTATAATCGGCTATTTGGAGAGGAAAGGGTGGAATTTAGAAGGGAATAAAACAAGAAGTTCTATTTCTAGCTAACTGGGAAGTTATTTCTTTTTTAATTCAGTGGGGCAATGCTGTACTGTATTTAGAGTCCTGTTTGTATCTCAAATAACAAAAAAACTTGTAAACTGAAAAAAATGAGCTTGCAATTGTGGCATGGATCTATAAATCCCAAAACCCAGGAAACTGAGGTAGGAGGATTATGAGTATGCAATTAGCCTGAACTGCACAGCAGTTCCCTACCTCAAACTTATACTTTTGGTTTGCAGTGCCAAATTTAGACTTTTATCACAAGTTTAATATCAGTGTTTTTTAGATGGCTGGGTTTAATAAGCTCATAGAGGAAATAACCAGAGGAAATGTGAGTGATGGAAAGGGAGAAATCAACATCCAACTTTCTAGGGGAGTATGGACCAATGATGCAAAAGTCAGGAGTGCCAGGTTATCTGTGTTAATTTTGTGCTACTCTAACAGAATACTTTAGGCTTAATTATTTTTAACTGAAGATATTTGGTTAGATTTTTGTTTGTTTGTTTTCTTCAGATTTAGAGGCTAAGAAGTCTATTAATTGATGACTCTAGGGAGGAACCAAGAAGGGCTGGCTTTCTTGCTATGTCATAGCTTGACAGAGAAGGGGGTAAGGAGAGAGGAAAAGGTGGAGGTAGGCAGTGAAAGGCATTGGAGAGGTGATGGAATGGAGAGAGAGAGAGAGAGAGAGAGAGAGAGAGAGAGGGAGAGAGAGAGAGAGAGAGCCCTTTGTCAGGAATCTGATTTTGCAGTAATGCCATGAAACTCCTCATGAGTGTAGTCTTCCTAACAATCATTGTTGGTTTGTGGTTGGGGAGC
Organism: Phodopus roborovskii; assembly: GCF_943737965.1. Lineage (NCBI taxonomy): Eukaryota > Metazoa > Chordata > Mammalia > Rodentia > Cricetidae > Phodopus > Phodopus roborovskii. The sequence goes on from NW_026126433.1 coordinate 33,380,278, forward strand.
ACATTCAAACCATAGAAACAAGTTTGCAAGGTTAGTTTGGTTTTGGGGAGCACAGTATTAGGTCTAAGAGTCTGGTGGAAATACCTGGCAGCAACTTTGTGAAATAAGATTAGGAGTAAGTAGAAGAAAGTAGTAAGTGATACCAGCATATAGGAGGTGTCCATCCGGCACAACACTGTCAGGTAATTGCTTCCTAAATCGTTGCCTTCATCCCGCCCTTGCTTTCATTCAAAAATCTCCCATTGCCCTTAAATGCTTCTCTCATTGGCCTGGCACTCAAGGCCTTCTATAGTTCAGTGTTTCTGATGGTTCAAGATTTCTCTACCATTTTTTTTCCTTTCAAGGCTGGACTTACTCCTGAAGGCAAACTGTTTTTCATGCCATGAAATACTGGCCTTGTAGGTCCATTTTACTTAATGTCCATTTCTTTGTGTTCTATCTTCACAAACAGTGCATAAATTCCTTATGAGATATGCATTTTATAACCCAATAACTTTTTAACAAGGGCATAAGAATTTCTTTTGCTTAAGTAATAATCAATTTATCTAATCACATTAAATTAATATAATCTGCTCTATTACTGAGATTCTTAGAAGTAAAATGTTACTAATTCCTAGCAGCCCTACCTAGCCAGCCAGCTCTTTGTCTATTAATAATCATGAAGTTTTATTTATTTAATATCATTTGATTTGCATCTGGCAAGATTGCTCTGAGTTCCAGTTACTCTTGTACAACATGGAAAACTAAGTTGTTTAAGAAATATTTATTGATCATTCCTTATGTAAAATGTACTGAGATAGACAGCTGCTTATAGAAAGCGAGTCCTAACATATTTCTGACAGTAGTTTAGTGATGTTGAGTCATAGAAAGTTTATAAAGGTATAAAGTGTATAGTTTAATAGAAAAGCCAATTATGGAATACAATCATCAACATATGAACCCACAATATGCTCGTTATGCTTTTAAACTAATGCACAATTAATAGCATCCAGTGGCAGCATATTTCAGGACACCAACAATATACTTAATGTGGTGTGAAAATGCCTACTATTTCTATTGGTGACAAAGTTACATATGTTGCTAGCATTACCACAGCTTGTTGCCTACATTCATATAATAAAATGGAAGTGTAAATTTTAGTAAGAAGTTAGTGAAAATAAAAGTGTAATCGTGTTTTCATCTATGTGTTTAGACTAGTAGTAAATGATTCTTACATATCTCAAATCAAGAAGCTTTACAATAGAGCAAGAAGAGGTTGGGTCACAATTCATCAGAGGGTCAAGAGATCAATTTTGAGGAAGTCCAACAGCACTTTTTAGAAAGTAAAAGATGCCAGGCATGGTGGTGCTTGTCACAACAAGCACTACCAAAGATGAGGTAGAAGGGTCACCCAAGAGTCTGAGGTCACCTAAGCTCCATAAAGAATTCTAGATCAGCAGGAATTAAAGAAAGAAGCCCTTTCTCAAAACACAAAACAATTAAAAAGTATAAAATAATCATTTAAAAAAATAAGAGTACATCTCCATAATGGAGATTTTTTTGGTACCTCTCTCTCTCCCTCTCTCCCTTTCCCTCTCTCTCTCTCTCTCTCTCTCTCTCTCTCTCTCTCTCTGTGTGTGTGTGTGTGTGTGTGTGTGTGTGTGTGTGTGTGTGTTCTGAGATTATACATATTCATGAAACTGGGTTGCAGTGTAAAATGTGTCTAAATATGGGTTGCACTCAAAATAACAGTAATGAAATGCTTGAGACATTTTGAATAAAAGCCAAATGATATTAATAGTCATGGGGTTAAGGGGAAAAGTAATTTACTTCTTATTTAAGAGAAGAATATATTTTGGATAATCCTTTTAAAAAATGGTATAGGGCTGGAGACAGAGTGAAGACAATAAAGTACTTGCCTTCAAACATGAGGGCTGAATTTTACTCCTAGGACCCATGTTTTGTTTTGTTTTAAACAAATTAGTAGTAAGGTAAGGCTTGTCTTCCAGCACCAGGAAAGCAGAGTCAGGTAAGTTACCAAAGGCCACTGGCTAGCCAACCTAGCCGGCTTGTCTTCAGACCAGAGAGAAACTATTTAAGGTGGGGTGACACACCGAAAATTGTTCTTTGGCTTACACACACATGCACGCGTGGGGAGAGAAAAGAGAGGAGGAGTTAGGAAGGGCTTTCAAAGAGATAAGGACACAGTGTCTTAGATACAGGGGACAGTAAGTCCTAGGACTGAATACAAGGCAACTGTAATAGTTTGCATCACAAGCCTTTTCATTTCAATCTGTTGGTACTTATTTTATATTCATTAATATATTTCATTTATTGTCATGGGAAGATTTTAAAGATGCCATCTTCTGTTAGACTATACAAGCACATTTAATTTTTAAAAATGTGGCAGTTACAAAGGAATAAAAGTAAGGTAAAGATAATTAAGCTTGGAAAAAGAATACATTCATTGAACCTGTGTAATTACCTGTACTCACAAGCCCCACAAAACTATAAGAGATGGGTTTTACTTTTTAATGCAGGAGGTTTCAAGGCTGGACCGACGATCAGATGAAAGGACCATAAGATAAAACGTTGAAGCAGAAAGGCGACTAAGGAGTCAAGATTCCCTAAAGTGCCCATCTCATCTGCAGGTCTGGCAAGCCTGTTTTACACTATTAATAATTCTGGCATAACTAATAACAATGCCAACTTTTACTCTCGAATATGCTCTGGCTTTCACTATAAGCAATGTAGTCATCTTTACCACAACAGACATCAGAAACACAGAACTCTAATTTAACAAGAGCAAAGAGTGAAATTTGATCCAATATGTGGCAGGGAATTTTCACTAAGCCAGTTTAGGAAATAGAACCAAATTCAGCAGGCAGAGGATTAAAGTGTGTGTGTGTGTGTGTACATGTCCCGTGCTAATAATGGGAGCAAACTGTAAATTAGGAGATCTCCTCCTCACCTATATGATTAGGCAACTCTGTAGGGGCTGGAGAAAGTTGAGCAGGTAAAGGTGCTTACTATACAAGTCTGAGGACCTAAGATTGCCCCCCCATAGAGGCATAAGGAGGAAAGCTGTCCTCTGACCAATACATGTGCATGGAGACCTCCCACCACCTTTCATCAGTAGCCAGACTCATGGCTATATTGGAAATTGGAAGAGGCTTATATGGGGAATATGATCATTCCAAGAAACAAAAGAGAGAAGACATGGAAATCTGATGTTTTTCAACCAGTTCATTTTCCAGGGGAGGTCATAGTCAAATATCACACATTCACTCACAGAGATAGCCAGTGAGTGTTTTTAGTGATTTTTTTTTTTAGGTTCACTAGGGTTCTCCCTTCCCAAGCAGTGAGGATACTCTAGGACAAGCCAGCTGCCTACAAGACTTTTAGACAAGCTGAGCTGCCAACAATACTTTCAGACCAGTAGAACTTCATGGAAAGGATACTCTTCAGCTGTTGAACAATCAGCAAATTGTGCACTTTTCTCTCAGTTTCCAGTGAGGCATCACCCATGTTGGGATGGGCTTTTGTTAGGAAATGGTCATTGAACCGTTTCCTTTCTTTATGTAACCTCAATACAATTTATTGGTTTACCAAGTTGGACTTGGTAATGTCCTTACTTACGATGTCATTGGCTCCTTTTCTGAGGTCAGTAGATATTTATTAACATTGTCCCGTGAATAGTAACAACACATGAAAAGAGATTTGATTTCCTCCAAGGAAACAAACAAATCTAATCACTTTCTGAGAAATAATCTATGAAGTCTACAAATATCATCTTGAAGACTGGGATTTCAATATATAAACATATGGTGGAAAAACAACAAAATCAGACTGATGAAGCAGCCATCTAGAGAAGAAACATAATCTGAAAAACAGCCATACATGAAAGGCATGTCTCTGAAAAGCAGTTACAGACTCATTGTAATATAAACACTGAAAAGTCATCAAAATTGTGATGTAGTTACATAAAGAAGGTAGGGAGTGGAGATGAATATAGATTTGTCCCCTGAAAGAAAAGCAAATTCTGTGCCTCTGTTGAAGTCAGTAGTGCCTACAACTTAAAACACAAAAACAAGGAATAGTTAGCATGCTGTTTAAGACATGGAGTAATATCAGAGAATTATTGGCCTTACGAGGTGATAGCAGTTCTACAGAGAGAAGAGGTGGGGGGTGAGGAACTTATTTTTCACAATCCTACTGGGAAGATTTGGTTCTTATGTGCACATATAACTGAATTTAGGAAAATATTTTATGTCACAATCATCAGATACTTGCTATTTGTGAAAAATAATTTCAAATTTTAATAATGTTCTCCATCTTTGTACACCTTTGTGCTGAATATGTGGAACAAACCATACTATCTGCTATGGTGTATAGATTTTAGAGTTCTGTTCAGACAGTAGACCTCAAAATCTGATGAGAATGTAGGAATATAAGACACACACACACACACACACACACACACACACACACACACACGATGTGAGCCGGGCACATACCTTTAATCCCAGAACTTGGAAGGCAAAGACAGGCGAATGTCTGAGTTCAAGGCCAGCCTGGTCTACAGAGAAAGTTCCAGGACAGCCAAGGGCACACAGAGAAACCCTGTCTTGAAGAACAAAAACAAACAAGTAAAGATGTGAAATAAATGAAGAACATTTCCCCAAGGATTCTTTTGTATTTTAATATATTAGAATTCTCACTGTCATATGTACTTTCAGACGTTAAAAAAAAAAAAATGTCACTTTTGCTCCTAGCTTTACATTTCCTTTTTTGCCCATTATCTGTATGTCCATCTTAGATAGGGTTTCTAACAGTTCAGTATTTAGCTGGTGGTTGAGGAAAACTGGCTCTGCTTTAGCAATTTAGTCATTATCACAGTTTGAGGCCAAAGTTGTGAACATCATTACATGGATCGAGCCATTTCAGCTCATCTCTTTTCACAGGCAGATAATGTGGTATTAAAGTGTGTCCATCTGTAAGTCGTTAAAGCGGCAGTGTGAAAGGATATTCAAGGTCAACTGGTATTGAGTTACTTTGCAATTTCCCTCCACTGTACAACCGTCATTTACTTACACATAAGTGACTCAAACAGCTTAGTTGAATTCATTGGGAAAGTCTGTTCTATAGGAAAGCATTAAATATTAATTCTCTCTCATCACTAAATAATTGATAAAGAATAACACAGATGCTCTCAAGGAAGGTTGGTGGCTGCTAACCATACAGCATTTTAAGAGGATGCATTTGCAAGTAAGCTCAAAGGCCACCTTCTCCTGTGGGGTTTCCCCTCTGAAGGAGCTGTTCTCCACAGTCCCTCTACTTTGTGAGCTTCTACTACCATGATACATCACATTCTCATACTCTGGCCAGTGTGTCCTCAACTGGAAAGACGGGGGTTGTATGCTATTTCACTTCTGTATCCCCGCAGCACTTTGCATTGGCCCTGGCTCAAAGGGCCATTCAATCAAGCCTGTAAGGAGCATGCTAATGATAGCAGTCAAGGAAGAGGCATGTGTGTGTGTCTTAAGCACGTGCAAGTAGAGTTTGAGCTTTGTATTCACTTAAAAGTAAAAGTGAAGGAACACAGCTAAGCAATACAATCCTCATTATGTTGTTTATAAGCTGGAACAGGAAAGCAAAGTTTTCAGAGACATTTGGCTTTTATTATGATTGCCAGTGCTTAGTTTCATCTTCCAAGACAATGTTAAAGATCCAAGTATTCAGGACGTAGAGGCAGGAAGACAGCCATAAGTCGAAGGCCAGCCCTAGCATAGTGAGTTCCCTGCCAGCCCTAGCATAGTGAGTTCCCTGTCAGTGTGAGGTACAGTGTGAGACTTTGTGTCACAAGAGGAGAACAATGAGAAGAAAACTGAAAAGAAAAATTAAATGTTTATCACTGAAGTATAGGAATAAGAAATAGACTTGCTATCACTGAATAAAACTTGACCATGTGTGAGGTGTGTGTGTGTGTGTGTGTGTGTGTGTGTGTGTGTGTGTGTGTGTGTGTGTGTTGAGACAGGGTTACTCTGTGCAGGGCTGGCTGTCCTGTTACTCTGTGTAGGGTTAGCTGTCCTGGAACTCACTTTGTAGTTCATGCTGACCTCAAACTCAGAGATCCATCTGCCCCTGCCTCCCAAGTGCTGGGGATCGCAGGGGTGTGCACCCACTACCAGATTCAGAACCTAACTTTTAATTAAATATTTTAAATTACCATACACAGTACTAGATTTCACTGTGACATTTTCAAAACAGAACTTGCTTTTGTTGCTTCTCCTTCATCCCCTCAACCCTCCTTATCCCCTCCCCTCACCTCCTCCATTCCACTTTCAAGTCACTTATGTCCACCCCTACCTTGCTTCTTCAACACCTCGTTTCTTCCTTTTGTAGTAGTTTCCTTCCTAATTTAAAGACTTCCTTTTAATTACATGTATGTATAGGTGTCTGCATGAGTATATGCCCCATGTGTGAGGGGTCTCACAGAAGCCAGAATAGGGTGTCAGATCCCCCTGGAAGTGGAATTACAGGTGGTTTTGCCTGCCTCCAACCTTGTGGGTGCTGGGAAGCCAATCAGTGAGTGCTCTCAGCCATCTTTCCTCTACTCAGAATTGAGTTTTTAGTTCTAATTTATCTTTTAGATCACTTTGGTTGATTAAAATTTGCATTTTTTTAATTTTACCACTTTCCAGGTCTACTTATATGCTGAGAAATGAAATATGATGTGTGGATTTGAATAACTGCAATTCAATGTGACTGCTTTTAAATCAAACACAGCTGCTAGAAATATTTTCCTAGTTGGGCAGGATATTTTAAATTTTTCTTAATTATACTTCTCTGCAATTTTGCCAACATAGAACAGAGTGTGAAAGAGTCACAAAGCTTCGACTTGTCTTTCTTCTTTACATATAATGTTCTTTGTGTTTTTACCTCCCCATGAACACAAGACATTTCTCCTAAATAGAACTTGCCCAAATTTCCCTTCAGATCAAAGCCATCTTCTCATGCAGTTTGTCCGTATTACACTATATCCACAGAATGGGCAGCTCCAGAAAGAGCTCTGAGATCTGTACTTTACAATGGCTTTTTATTGTCAGCTATGTTTAGAAACTGTTCTAGAAATTCTTCTCCTGCTTCTTAATGCATTGTTTCTGCAAGAGGGAATAAAACATCTCTATTGCATTGCTTTCCAGGTGTGACTGTAAGAAACTCGGTAAAAATTATTTCTATTCTAACTCTAGTTAATGTTTAAGTTCTGTGACAACTCTTATCCCTATTCTGGAATGGAGAATCAGATCATAGTGAATGTTACTGTTGGAATTATAACATCTAATGTAACCATGATAATAACATATCATATAGATTCCATATAATTATATATCAAATGTTACTGTATTATAGTATTTATATCATCTAGCTATTATTTATATTATCTATTTGTATATCTAGCTTTATTTATATCAGCTAACTATTCTACTGGGTCTCTTCCTCTCATCAAGAAAAGTCCTAGGCCAGATTTTTTTTTTCAAGACAGGATTTCTCTGAGTATCTTTGGAACCTATCCTGGAACTCCCTGTGTAGACCAGCTGGCCTTGAACTCCCAGAGATCCTCCACCTGCCTCTGCTTCCTGAGTGCTGCAATTAAGGTGTACACCACCACTGGACAACCGAGGCCAGATTCTTATTTTCTGGTTCATGTATGCTTTTCACAGGTGCATAATAGATGTAAACTGCATGAGGGTGAGTTTAAATAAATCCATGTGTAAATCATGTAAACAAGAAGCTCAGAGTAATGATACCGACACAGCCTTTTGCTTGGGTTATGGCTTGGAGAGTGTCCTGTCTACAGTCTACCAGGGTACAAGCAGTTTGCTCATGCTTCTCACCTAGCAGATATTGATGGCAGATATTAGGAAGCTCTTCCCACCAAGCCTCTCTCCCTATAGTCTCACAACCCTTCTTTCTCTATTCTTTTTCCATGTTCCTTCTGTTGAGCCTGGTTTGAGTTTCTGTCCCCTTGTATGCAAAAGCTTTCTATCTATGTCTATAATATAAAATCTAGAATGTAAAGTTCAATGAAGCAGACACTCCTCATAGAGCTTTCTGATGCTGGTCAAAATGTTAATAAAACAAATAACAGGCCCCCGGCTATAAACTGACCTATTTCAATAAGAAAGCTGGGACTTTTCTTTAGTAGGAAAACCATTTATTCTATACACAATATCACTGAACCTAGGTGCCTTTCCTTGTACCATGAAATGGCTCTGGGACAAAACATTTGTGGCCCACCAGACACTACCCAATCAAATATGCATGCACATGTACATTATGGTTTTCAGATGTTGAAAGACAGAATTGAGGAAGTAAAAGGAAATGAAGAAGAGAAAAATGAACAGAGGGAAGAAAGAAAATTTCCAATACACTTGATGTTTATTTCAAAACTCTATCATTTCTCAAAACTAAAAGTTATCAGTCGCAGTAAGTTTGGTATATGTCTGGCCACAAACATATAGAAATAAGAATGTATAAATATCTTTAGCTTTTTATCTGGAAAAGATATTGAAGTTTAATACTCGTACAACACCAGAAATCTGTTGAGATGAAAGGATACAGAGAGAGAAAGGGAAGGGGGTGGGATATGAACAGATGCAAAAGACAAGAGATGGTGGAGTTGGAAAAATGAACGTGGCAAACCTCAAGCTTTGAGTTTATCCGGGACCTGAGATCCATTTCTCTCTCCTTTCACACATCCTCAAATGAATGGTCTTTGAAGAATTGATCTATTGCAGAAGGCAGCTTAATGAGCTATGGAAGAGCTGCATATCTTTTTCTGTCACCATCGATTGGACAGGCAGCAGTAAATGGATACATTTTGGTATGAACTTTTATTCTTTTTTTCTTTTTTTAACATGAGTGCTTTGGGAGGAGCTGGGGGAGAAAACTGCAATCGTAATATATTGTATGAAAAAAAAAAGTCTATTTTCAATTTAAAAAAAATACCAAAATGAGATAGAAACTGAATTTTGACAAGAATAATTAGATTTAAAACAGAACAAAACCAAGTAACATATTCTAGGAAATGAAGCCTGGTCTCAGGCTCAGGTCACAGTTGCTTGAGAACTGAAAACACATAGTCAGGAAGCATACCCAGGCTTCTTCTATTGTACCAGAACCGACTGGGCAAAGCAGGGCTACAGAGAAGTGTCTCTTCATAGTTCACTTGCTGTGTTCTGAGTCTGCTTGTTTGAATATCCAAACATTACCCGAGGCTGCATAAAACAATCACACTACTGAGTGTCCCTGTCCTAAACTGACACTCGTCAGAAGAGAATTAGGCAATGGGTTCCAGACAGTCATGTCCCTGTGAAGGGAACACACAGAAGTGGAATTAGCTTTATTATGAAGCAATGTGCTCAGGCACAATTAATTTTTCCTTCTTTACAACCCACATTTATTTTAATTTGGGGTTAAAGTCCTCACTGTTTCTACTCTATGCATCTTTCTTTCTATTCCGTGTGTTTGCCAAATGGGCATTTCACGTGAAGTTCGAAAACAGCTCTTGATTTCAACCAGCTTTGCAGAGGATTGCTTATCTTTAGGTCCCACATGGCAACATGACCTCTGACGTCACTAGGGAGAGTGCTTCTTCCAAGATAAATCTGCTTTCAGACATGTGCTGCATAAAGCTTTTAGTGAGTAAAAAAAAAGCTCCAAGGGCAGACAGCTACTTGCCCCACATCTCCTGGTGTGTTTTACTTTCCATGCTTTTCTGGATACAGTGAGTTTGTTTACACTACTAAGCACACACACACACACACTCCACCACCACTACCAACAAATAACAACAAAAGGAACAGATGGTTTTATAGCCTGTCTCATGGCAGCTTCAATGATGAATTCCTTATTATCTATTATTTCTACACAGTATATAATTTTTCTGTTCATAAAAATCAAAACAATGAAAGAGTACTATTCTCTCTACTCTCTATTCTATTATCATTTATTATGAAAGTCTGTTGGAGCTCTTTGATTGACAAATGAAGAGAACAGAGTTAGTAGAAGGAACACATTATGCTATCAGGGAAAAAAAAAAAAAAAAAAAAAAAAAAAAGATGGCCTATGTGCCAGTGACATGACTTAGCTGGTAAAAGTGCTTGTCACAAAAGCCTGTCAACTGGAATTTGAGGACTGGAACCTGAATTCTACAGGTTTTTTTTTTTTTCTAACTTCTACATTGTGCTGTAGTACACACACACACACACACACAGTGCACATACATATGTGCAATAATAATAATAGTTTTAAATGACAGACTAGAATTTCCAGAACCCAGGCTGCCTACTCACCTCTTATGTGACATTAGCAAAATGTGACATTATGTGGGTGGTTCTTAACCTTCCCAATGCTGCGGCCCCTTAATACAGTTCCTCATGTGTGGTGACCCTCCAACCATACAATGATTTTGTTGTTAGTTCATAACTATAATTTTGATATCATTATTAATCATAAAATAAATATCTGATATGTGACCCTTTGGGGGTCGCAACCCACATGTTGAGAACCATAGACAAGCCAGGTGTTGGTAGCGCTCACCTTTAAACCGAGCACTTGGGAGGCAGAGGCAAGTGGATCTCTGTGAGTTCGAGGCCAACCTGGTTTACAGAGTGAGTTCCAGCACAGCCTCCAAAACTACACAGAGAAATCCTATCTCGGAAATAAAAAAAGAAAAAAGAAAAAAGAAAGAAAAGAGAACCATTGGCTTAGATCTTAGATTCTCTAGGTCTGGAAAATGAGACTAGTGAGATGGCATGGAGTTGAAGTAAGACTCAGAGCAGGCCAATAAACAAGGGCTCAGTCTGAATCCATGGGGGAGGGGGAAGAAAACGAAGCCACTTGAAAGATGTATACAGAACTAGTTTCACCATAAAATTGGCTCTCCTCATTCAGGAGAGTGCCTTGTGTACCATGTCCATTACTCTGGAGTCTAATAATAAGTTCCCACTTAGATTTTTTTTTCTCAACCATAATTCCTTTCATTATCTTAGGCTAAGATCTACATACAACAGATTAGACATATTATCTTTTATATTTCTTTCCATATATATATATATGGACCACCATCTATGATAAAACATGTAATTCTGCTTTAGGTGTAAGCATTCCTTAACTCCTTTTTCAAATTCCATTAACAAAGAGAAAATACGAGTAAGACGTGTGTGAGTACTTATTTTGTTTGGTTTTGCTTTGTTGTTTTTGAGATAGAGTCTCACTCTGTAGTCCAGGCTGAACAGGAAATCAACAGTCATATTCCTGTCTCAGCCTTCTAAGTAATGGGTTTCCAGATGCCAGCCACCACTCTCTGGGCAATATCTTTATAATGAAAGCTGAGGAATACAGAGGGAAAGCAGGATGTCTTTATTTGAAAGTATCTAGGCATCTATGTTCTTCCTTGGGGCTGCAGAGGAAACAGGTGCTTTATTTATCTGGTGTGGAAGAGGAAATGGCAGTACAGAGGTTTGTGTCAGCAATTTCCTTCTCTGCTCACTCATTATGTATGACACTACAGGTGGGGTTCTTGCTGAGATCACTGTGAACAATCCAGATGAAGGCAAGTCTGTGGCAAGCAGAGGCTTGCTGGCCCAAGGTGAATTTCCTATGAGTTTCCCCTATTGCTTTCTGTGAGAAGAAAGAAGTTAGCTCTTAAGCATATACCCAGAGCTGCCCAGAGGTTCTCAAGTATATAATCAGCATGAACTTCTAACCAGACGCCTCAGTTTACAAAGAAGCCAAACTGGAAACCAGTAACAATTACAACGGAAACCAAATCCCGTTTTTAATTCAGTACCTAGAACAATTTAGCCCCAAATTTGAAAAAGAATCTGAGTCTATTATCTGTTCTGACTCAAAGACACTTTGAGGTAATTCTCTTTTTAAAAGAAGTTTTTACTCTGTGTGTGTGTGTGTGTGTGTGTGTGTGTGTGTGTGTGTGTGTGTGTGTAATGATGTACATCTGAAGGCCAGAGGACAATTTGTGAGAGTCGGATCTCTCCTTACACCATGTGGGTTCTGAAGATTGCACTAAGGTCATCAAGGTTTGGTGGCAAGTGCCTTCACCCCATGTAGCCACCTCACCAGTGCAATGAATTAATCTTCTAACATGCTTGACTCTTCCCATAGGAAAAACACATAGCTACACTAATGCAATAGATATTCATTGTTTGTATCACCATTCTTCTCAAGACTAGCCACTCCAGTCCTGGGGATCTGGTGTGTGTTTCTGCTTTGCCTAAGCTAGCTCAAGTTCAGATTCTGACCCTTAAAAGAGTTCCAGTTTATGTAACTATTCAGAGACACCATTCGTTGTTTTCTATAATAGAAGCAGATAGTTTTTCATTGTTAAATCAGTTTCTATAGTATAATTAGAAATGACAAGCCTATGCTGCTGACTCTACTTGTCATGGCAAGTACATAACTCATGAGAAGAACAACGGAGCATTTGTTAACCACTGACTTCCTTTTCAAACAATATTATGTCCTAATTACCAAGTCCAGGGACTACTTTTTCTTCCTCTCACATTACAAGTTATCTTACTGTGGCAGCTGCCAAAGCCCTTTCTGTTCCTTAGGGGAATTTTATCTCACCAATCACATGCTTCCATCAAACCAGAGCTGATCTTTCTGTATCTCCAGCCCTCCATCTCCACCACTGCTTTCACATTGGCTCACATATATTCTCTTATCTTCTATGTCTTAATAGAAAAGAAACTTCCTCTAACAACATTCTCCTTGTGAAATAAAGATACAATGATTTCTTTCCTGTTACCCAGATAAACCTCTTTCAAAAGAACAAGTAATCCAGAGAGGCATTGCAGATGAAATGCTGAATATGAGGCATATTGATTCTAGTCATATAATGTAGTAAATTAACTTATGTAAATTACTGACAATCTGCAAAATAACAATTGATGTTACAAATATAGAATTACTAATAAATATAAAATTGTTATTGTTATACTTACTGTCTAAGGGTTTCTACTGCTGTGAAGAGATGCTCTGACATTTAATTGGGGGCTGGCTTACAATTCAGAGGTTTAGTCCATTATCATCATGGCATCATGCAGGCAGACCTAGATCTGAAGGCAGCAGGAAGAGAGAGGGATGCTGGACCTAGCTTGAGCATCTCAAATCTCAAAGCCTGCTCCCAGTGACATATTTCTTCCAACAAGGCCATATCTACTCTAAGACTTTATCTCCTAATAGTGGCACTCCCCGTGATCCCATGGGGGGTCATTTTCATTCAAACCACCACACACACTTAATAGGTCCCCTATAAAAGTATATGCATGTCAGTGATTGTGGAATATTAGACAAACAACTAATCTCAATAAATATCCTCAATCATCATTTTACTATAACACTATCTTCATTCTTTGTTTTTTTTTTTTCTTTAGCATGCTACACTCAGTTTTTAGTTACCTCATACTTCCTAGGTCACCAATTGTATTACTAAAACCAATACTTCCCAGTTGTTCAGCATTTGGCCTAGTAACTCAGCATCAGTTTTGTGAACTTCCTGCTTCCTTTGGCTTCCCTTTTCCCCTTCCTGTCTATTGTTCTCTGTCTCTTGTCTAGCTTTGCTCTATCTCCTCCTCTTGAACACTTCTGTGTCACTGCTTCAACTGAGAGTAGGGCAATGGAAACAACTGTATCCAAAGCCTAAGTATGGATGACAGGTGTCAGGAAGGGAGAGTCTGGCTCACAGCATCTTCATCAAGGAAGCCAACTTTGCTTCATTGCTAAAGGACACATGGAATAAAAGGCTGAAAGGGCTTTTCTTTTTGTAAACAAGGACAATATTAAGCCTTTCTTTATTTAATATTCAATGTTATTAGACTTGGTCTTAGACATAATTATAGCTAAGTACTATAAAAGAAAATTCAGATTTGATAATACATTGACCAAATCTTGACTTGCATCTATCTCCGTGTTAGCTTTTCACAAGCTTTTGTTAAGGTCACTTTCACATTCTAGTAACTGGTTCTCTTCTTACACCATGTGGGTTCCAGGGATTGGACTCAGGTCATCAGACTTGGTGGCAAGTCTGATCACTAGACCAGAGGTAAATAGTTCTTCACTGACAAAGAGCACCGTAAGCTTTTCCTGTACTGGAGGAAAATAGTTTCTGCGGTGAAATGAGTTCACAGCTTATTTCTTAGATTATATGGTCACTCATGATGCTTCTCTTATTATGAACTACCAAATAGTAGTTTTTATTTTTTTTCTAGTTCTCACTACAATTTTATTTTTATTTATATCTTATTGTAATCTTGGTTATTCACACCCTAGAACTTGAATTCACAAAAACAAAACCCTCACATCTGAGAAAGTCTGAGAATAAAACCCTAGGTGTCTCCAAAGTAGACAGGGCTTTCTATCACAGTGAGTGGGTCTGTTTTTCCCTTCTGTAGGATAGGCAACCTGAGACCTCTTGACAACTGTTAGGATACTAGGTCAACCTTGGTTCACACATGACTTCTAATGATTCAAGTATATAGTAAAACTCTCTTTTATTTCATGATCTATCTATTCCTTCCTGAAACATCTTACAAAGAGAAACTGCCTTTTCATCTTGAAGCCCCGTATCTTTCATGAGGTAGACAATGAATGTTTGATATTCTAGGCAAAAGCAGGGATATTCGAGTTACAGATTCTGAGCAAAACCTGCCTTGATTATAACAAAGGTGATTGAGCCCCTTAGATTCAGAGGCACTCTGAGCCAATAAAACCAGAGTTGATCTCTTCTTTACCTTTCTTCACAGCAGTTCGCCAGAGCAAAGTAGCCTCCTTCCTATAACTTCATGCTCTCTGAACATGTGCTTTGTGGAATGGGATCCTTGTAGTGGACTTGCAATGTTGGGGTGGGAGGAAAAGAATGACTATTTTCAATTCTCATGATCTCACTTGATACTTTACACCAGGACTTCTTCAACTCTATCCACTTGTGACCCCTTGTCTGTGCATGTGTATATACGTATCTATACACATGCGTGCATACAAATGTAAATTGTAAATGAGTGTGAGTATGTGCATTGAGATTGTAAACAACCTTGGGTGTCATTCCTCAAGTACCATTCCTCTTTTTCTTTATTTTACGTCTGCTTGGGAGCTTACCAAGCACTGTAGACTAGCTGTCCAACAAGCCCCAAAGGATCTGCCTTGCCTGTCTTTGCTGGGATTAGAAGTGCCTGCTACACACACACACACACACACACACACACACACACACACACACACACACGTATGAGTTCAATTGCTAGAATCCATATATATGAAGAAAGAATATATATAAGACTAGCCATTTGGGCAAGATACTGCTCTTGTCTGAACTATTTGACTTTATGCTATATAAACTGGATATGCAGGACCCACAGGAAAGTGACTGCTGATACAAGATGGGCATTGCTACAGGGTTCCTGCTTAATGGAAGAGTCTGCTAGACAGTCTGCAGGGCACAGAGAAAAGTGACTGACAAACTGCCAATACAGGTGGACAGTTTAGTTTCCTGCTTTGCTGAGGAGTCTGCCAGACACACTATGGCCTATAAGCTAAAGATGGAACTTTACAGAAGAACTTCGGTGACTGACCAGGCAGTGAGTTGTCTCTGTCATTTCTAGAGTTTATGTATTATCCTTCTTTGGTCTTTGATGGCGTTAAAGACAGATAGTTATGGTCATAGTTTGCCTTAGTTATGATTAAAGGTAAGTTACATATACAACTTTAGACTCACAAAGATAAGATAGATAATGAAATAGTTTCTTTAAATCTTGCTAAATGTAAATGAACTAAAAATTATTAACTGTGGTTCTTATTTGATAACTGTTTTGTTATATATTTTGCTATGTTAAGATTAAACCCTTTTTATTTTAGACAAAAAAGAAAATGGGAGATGTCATTCTGTAAATATATATTTCTTGTATTGGTTAATGAATAAAGTACTGTTGGCCAATAGGAAATCAAAATAGGCGGGACTAGGAGACAAGGAGGAGAGGAAGAGGTAGGAAGGAGATTCAATACAGAGGATGGAGAAAGCAGAACTCCAGACTCTCTCTCTGGTAAGCCACGACCACTTGGAAACATTTAGATTAATAGAAATGGGTTAATACTTAAGACAGAAATGCTAGTAACAGGCCAACATCATTATATCTAATACAGTGTCTCTGTGTGTTATTTGGGGCTGGCAGCACCCCTTGTAACACCTACTTGTAACAGGTTTCCACCAGGTCAGCCCCTTCAGCAACTTCAGTCCTAGTTTTATCATTGCCTGTGATCCTGGAACCCACATATACGATATTGTAATCTACTACAGAAAAGATGAAAGATCCAAACTAAGGAGCATCAGATTAGAATACCAAGAAGCTTTAATCTGCAACAAAGATGATGGCTACATGTACATGTAAGCCCATTTCTGATAAGAAAAGAAGCCACAGGTAACCTAGGGAGAAAAAACGGAAAGAGGGCAGATGCCCTTGCAGTCAACAAACTATGAGATTAGAATGTGCTTTCTGTCCTAGGAGAGTGTGACAATTCTAGTTGTCACATTCCCTTCTGCTTTGCAAGGGGGTGTGGTGGGGGGTAGGGATGATATTTTCATGTGTTGGGTTTGCATTTAATGTTTATAAAAGTTGGTAGGAAATTCAAATTTCATGCAAATCAATACAAGTTTCTTTTTTTTTTTTTTTTTTTTTTTTTGTAAAAGAAATTTCTCTAAGGAAGAAGAAGAAACATCTCTCATTTAACTGCTCATGAGAGCACCATAGAGAAGACTGGTGCCTTGTAGTCTGCTCTGTCCATCTGAGGACCACAGCCAGAAAGGTGAAGAGGCCTTCGAGAAGTGGTGTGCCTTTCTGAGCCTGTAGCCACGGATGGCAGTGGGGGGACAGGTTAATAACTTCTCCTGGCATTATCTTTGCCATCAAAAGCAGCCTGTTCTTTCCTCCTACTGCACAAACTGTTTCCAGCTTGTCCTGAGTCCAGACCTGCTTTCTCAGCAAATCTCTGCCTGGCAAGGAAATTTAGCTCACACTGGAATCATTTGTTTACTTTGTAAACAGGTCAACCTATTTGTCTAAACAGGCATCATTGGAATATTAACTCTTGTTAAGACCTTAGTGGGAGTTTCTGGGAGTAAAAAATAATTTGTCTAAGACTATTTTTTTCCAGTGGATGCTTGACCTGTTTTTAAACAACGCAGTAATTTAGCCCAATCTAATCATGCTTGCTATAGTCTCTCTCTCAAGTTACAGAATATTCTCTTATAGACAGCTTTGAATTATCTTCCTTTTTCAAGCTTAATCAATCCTCCCTAATAGACATCAGAGCCAACAAATATGCATTGAGATTGGAAATGCATTCTCATTACCTCGTGTGGCAATTCATTGCCATCACCTCTTAAAAATTATTGCAATGTTTTTAGATGTATTTATTTTATATGCATGAGTATTTTGCTTGCATGTATATATGTGCACCATATGTGCCTTTATGGAGGAGTTCAGAAGAGCATGCCAGATCCCCTGGAACTGTAGTTCTAGATGTTTTAGGATACCATGTGGATGCTGGGAATGAAACTCAAGGCCTCTATAAGAGTAACATGTTCCTAACCCCTGAGCCATCGCTCCAGCCCCAGTATTTACTTCTTATCCCCAAACATAATGCTGAGTACACACTAGCAGCCAATACCATTCAGGCACTGTGGTGAACTCTGGAAATACAGAAATAAAAGGTGTCATCCCCGCCTTTGCTGCACACACATCATACCTGGGGGAAGAGTTCTGTGACAAACTGGAAAGAACCACACACTGAGAGTCAGATCTGAATTCTAATTTTGAATCTTTTATTAAGTATAAGGATACACAAATCCTTCCTAAGCTTCATTTTTCACACATATAAAGTGGGAATTATAGTCCTGTTTTATAGGGTTTATGTGAGAACTAATGTTCTATGTATCTTATCTGGAATATGATAAGTAACAATGTATCATCATCATCATCATCATCTGGGTTAAGTCTAGTGAACTGATGTCGCAATAACTCATGTTGTGTCTGAGGATGGAGGGTGGTCTATAAGAACATAGTCTGTGAAGGTGAAGAGGAAAAAAAACTTTCACAAGAAAGGAAATTGATACCCAGCTGAGACCAGCAGGTAGATAACAAGAATGGCAAAGACATTCTACAAAGATAGAGTAATAGCATGTACAAAAGGAAATGATGAAAATGCTGAAGGCATTGCAAAGACATTAGCATGACTAGATCTTGGGACAGATGTAAGGAAGAGCTGGGAGAAGATGAGATGAACAGGGAGGCTGTGCAGTGGTCATGGAGCCTGCACAGCTGTGTTTCTACCATGTCCTCCCTTTCTAAGTGATCAGGGGGTCCACAGCCCTGAGAGACAATCTCCATCAGTTTTCCATTCTTCTCATACTGCTCTAGATGTGATGGATAACAGGACTCTGATCAGTCAACTCCAGAAAATGTCCCATGAGGCAGAGAGAAGCTGTTATGTTCAGGAGGAGGAGAAGTAAAGGAATTAGTAGTCAGCTACTGTAAGTTATAGTCCTATGGCCAGTGTCTTTAATTAATAGTCTTGACCGAGCTATAGCTTGAAGAAGCTTTCAGCTACTGCCATGTTCTATATATCCATGAACTAAAAGTTTGTAGGAACTAACTGAACATATTTTGGGTTTTTTTTTCTATTAACAATGAGAAACCCAGGTCCAGAGACCATGATCTTTGTGATATATTATGATGACATTTGGTGTTGCAAATGCCATGGCCAGTTTTGCTCAGAAGTGGTTAGGAAGACCATGACCAGTCATGACATCACACAGTTTTTTGAATTAATGTTAATGAGCTGTAAATAAAAGAGGTCTTCATCCATTCAAGTAGAGGAATATTAATCAGCTTTACTAAGAGTGAAGGTGTAGATTATGACCATCTTAACTGCTCTTCAAGGGGTCATCAATTGGTCTCCCCATTAGTACTGTTCCAACATGTCAGGTGAAACCAGGACCCTGCTCTTAGGCTAAGTATGGTGGCAGGTGGTCCAGTCTGCCAAAACAGACTATGAACTGAAGGCAATAGCTAGAAGCTGAGGAATTTTGTGAGATGCTTGTTTACCCTCACTGGATTCAAATAGATAAATAGTGTGTGTTTGCATGTGGAGGCTAGAGGACAACTTTGTGAAGCTGACTCCATCTTTCCATTTTTATCTGGGTTCTAAGAATGAAACACTCAGTTGTCAAGCTTGCAGAACAAGCACCCTTAGTCCCTGCATCATCTTGCCCACCTATCTATGCTAGATTTGGTAATATGCATCTTGGATCATGTGTAATATCTTTATTGGTTCTTGATATGAGATGCAAATAGGACAAACAGAAAAATTAGTATAATTCAAAGTCAGAAGACTTCAGTGGATTAATTGGATGAATCTACATTGGACTAGAAGTTCATTTTTAATATTTAGATATCATTTGGTTCTATTTTGGCATTTTTAGTTAACTTGTAATTTTTATGTGCATTGGTGTTTTACCCCCATGTCTTTGTGTGGGAATTGGATCCATTGGAACTGGAGTTATAGGCCATTGTGAGCTGCCATGTGGGTGCTGGGAATTGAACCCAGGTCCTCTGGAAGAGCAGGTGATGCTCTTAACAGCTGAGCCATCATCTCTCCAGTCCATGTCTTAGTTCTTAAACACTATGATTTAATTTTAGGTATCATGAGAAACACTTGTGACACTAAAAAAGAACACATATTCAGTCCATCTTCCCAAGGGATGAGGTAATGACATGTACTTTGACTATTACAATCAATTACCTGCAAGAGGTAAATATTTAGATGTCAGCAAAATGGCTTGATGTGGTAAGGCATCTGCCACCAGCCTTGGTGATATAAAATCAGTCCCCAGTACCCCACATATTGGAAGAAGAAAAGTGACTTACATTACAGAAGTTGTTTTCTGACTGCCACACAAGAACAACAGCACTTGAGCCACTTCCACATAGAATAGTTAAATAAATAAAATATAATTTTTAAATTTTTACAAAGAGATAAATACCTATAGTTATACTGAATAGGAATCGGGACTTTTTGTACACAAGAATTATGGACTCTAGAGGAAGCCTAAACAGAGAAAGTACATCTCAGACCAGGTGCCCAACTTGGCTCACTTCAGGGGTGTAGAATTAAGAAACTTCACTGCCTTCTTTTGGGTGGAGATACTGCTGCCTCTCTGTTCCTACTTCCTAGAATGTCTGAAATGAAAAATATGTAACAAAAATATGAATTGAGGGCCAAGAGAGATGACTCAGCAGTTAAGAGTACTTGCTGCTCTTGTAGAAGACCCAGGTACAGTTCCCAGCACCCGTATGGTGGCTCACAATACTTCATAACCACAGTTCTAAAAGGATCCAACATCCTTTTCCGAGTTTCAAAGGCATGAAATGCACGTAGTCCACTTAAATACATGAAGGCACAATACTCATTCACATAAAAATAAAAATGTTTAAAATCTTAGAAACAAACCCCCCACTCGGCAAGCATATGATTTGACATTATTACTTGATCACTTCATCACAGAAAAACTATGCTTGGAGAAGCACAGTTCTGGTCAACATCTCCTTCTTTAATTTCTCCCCGTACTAATGGATTAGTTAATCTAGAGATCCACTGACTCCATGGAACCTCCAGTACACTGAAAGAAAGACCTGAGTATTCTGACCTTTGCTTCTGTGTTTATGTCATAGCCCTGGCATGTTCTTCCTTTCTTGTCCTCTACTTTGATAAATGGAGCTCTATTCCTAAAGAGAAAGATGACTTTCTCTTTCCTTATTCAGCAAATGTCATCAACATTGAGAACCTTACATCTATTCAGACTCTGCTGGGTCACAGAAAAGATCACTGCCCCTGCTTAGAAGAAGCACATGGGCTAATTCTTAGTTCAGTTCTTACCTGATGTAACAAGCACATTTTACAAGGTCCACATTTGTGTGAATGTTTTAAAATGTCTCATATGTAATATTCATAAACTTTCATAATTTAATAGTACATGCAATATACATGCTGTCTTCTAGTATCTCCTCTTTTCTTTTAAATGATGCTTTATGTGACCCACTACTGTCATTTCACAGTCAGATAAGGTGTCTTACAGTTTGAAAAATCAGTCTTGCTGAGATGCAGGCAGTTGTGTAAATAAGTAGTTACACTACACTGTTAGACATATGTCCTATTCTTTTTATATTGTTCTTCACTGCATCTATGGGACTCATGTTACCAGGCAGTGAATGGCTTTATGGTGTGTACCTCTTAATATTCTTTCTCTACTCCTCATCCCTGATGTAGTATCTTGTATAAAAAAGTATTAGTAGATTATTGTTGATGATAACCAAACAGTTGTCATTGAATATGTTGAGTCAGGTCTCTGAGAAGTTGATCCTAGTTGATATCTTAGTGTGTAAGGGATTTATTGGCATCAATCCCAGTGAGAGATAAAAGAAGGATGGAACATAGGAGAAGGTAAAGAGAGCATGCAAATGATGATCTCAGGCTTACCAACCTAGAAGGGGCAGAGAAAGAGAAGTCAGAAAGAGCTTTGAACTAGAATACAGTTCTAGTAAAGCCTTAGTCTAATTGATAGGCTGCTCTCAAAACAAACTCACCTATGGGGAGAGTCCTTTATCTTATATGGAATGAGTTCTATCTTAAAAGTCCCTTTGTGGTTCATCAGTGACAGGGGGTTGCCTCCAGGAAGCATGGCCTCCACATGCTTATGCTAAGGGATCTGAGAACAGCAGCTGAAATAATCTCCCTGCAGAGACCTAAGAGATACATGTTCAAGGGCACACTGTGAAGATAATGATAGAAGCTGGGATCAAATGTATTCCTTGTGTTCTTTTTATCTAATGACGAGTAAAACTGTCCTTTGAGTCATTGCTGGAGCATTCCATGATGGGCATTCAGGTAGAGAAGGGAGCATCCCAACCTACCAGTAACAAGATCTCTTAAGGAGATCACCTTACCTGTGCCTAGTTAGCCATAATTGGAGAAATCCGTGTCTGAAGTTGCATTTTAGCTTGAGGAGCTGCTTTAAATTTTTTTGGCTAGAGAGTTCACAGCCCTGTCTGTTTCAAGCCCAATTCTCTTTGATATTCATGAGGACTGTTAGAGCTGTCAGTCAGGTTGATGACTGTTTGTTCAGTCTGTTTGTTCAGAGTTTTGCTTAGCAGGAACTCAAAACCCTACTCAAGAGTACCATCAGGAACTCTCACAGTGGGCATGTGAAAGACTTGCCAAATTCATCTATTTTGCTAGTGTGGAGGAACATGTCTGTATCCTCCAGCTTTCTGTTGCTATGACAAAACACCCAAGAAACACCTGTTTTAATACCAGATGCTTTATTTTGACTCGTGATCTGGGGTTTTTAGCTCTGGGCCTAAAGTGAGGGAGCTCATCTTGGCAGAAGCATGTAACAGCAGAAATTTACCTTCTCTGCTGGCTGGAAAGTACTTAGAGCAAGGAACCAGAGATAAAATGCACCATTCAGGTTCAGGCCTTCAGTGGCCTACTTCTCCTTTCTTCCCACACTTCCTTGTGTTTCTACCACCTCTTTACTTCCCATTAAGTTAAGAATCCATAAATGAATTAAGTCATTAAAAAAAGTCATAACCCTCATGATCAGTGATCTCCTAAAGGACCCCTGCACATTGCTGTGTTGGGGACCAAATCTTCAATACATGATCTGTAAGAGTAACTTAAGCTGTTAGCTATAACAGTCTTACAAATTAAGAACTCAATTACTCAGACAATGCTCTTAGGCCTGAAGAGATTGTTCCTACACCTCAAGTTCCCCAATGTAGTCCCTGCCTACATTGCATTCAGCTTCAGTAAAGTTGGCAACAGCTAGGCTTTGTTTGCCTCAGGTCATTTTGAAGCTCATCAACCTGAAAGAGAACCCATACTTCAAGTTGATTTTGATAGAGAATGACTTACATTCTCTGGCTACCTCTGTTCAAAAATCAGAGTTGAAAGGATGCATACTACATGCATCAATGCTCTCATAATGGAGTGGCTTTGTGGTCACTCGACCTCAGAAGGGTAGCTGATCTTTGGGGTGGAGGCACAGCTCCCATAGGACAAAATGATAATTGAAAATAGACAAGACTCAGTTTCATAGTAACTCAGGAAATCTGTAAGGATCTGTTTCAGTCCAATCCAACTAAATCTCACCTAAGGTTTATAGAAAATAAAATAACTTAACTGTTAGTAGGTTATAGGCTCTATTCTATTCATTCTTTCTCCTCAGTTAACTTTCCAGTTAGTAGCCATTAACTAAATATCCCCAGATTTGCACGAGACAGTTTTCATACTACACAGATGGATTCTCAACAGTTTGCTCCAAAGACCTGACTTGTGTCTTTGCCATCACATCATTCTGTG
This sequence comes from Phodopus roborovskii, assembly GCF_943737965.1. Taxonomy (NCBI): domain Eukaryota; kingdom Metazoa; phylum Chordata; class Mammalia; order Rodentia; family Cricetidae; genus Phodopus; species Phodopus roborovskii. The sequence continues at coordinate 33,403,756 of NW_026126433.1, forward strand.
AAGACTTGGTCTTTGGTCTGCTTTCATGTTTTAGGGACACTCCTTGACACTTCTACAGTCTCTCCTCTGACCTGCTTGCTCATCCTCTAGCCTTTACTATTCAATGGCAGGTTGTATAGTCTGCAGTTTAGTACACAGAAAATATGTTTTTCTTATTATTCAGTAAGAAGGGAAATTTTACTCAGGATTTTGGCTGAGTATTTCTAGATTCTTGGCATCTTATTTAAGAATTAAATAAAGGCACATATGGATTGCAAAGTAGCAGGGAATCTTTATTCAGAGTGAAGTAATAGTACAGATTAGATAGATTGACAGAAAGCCACACAAGTGAAGGAACTATGATTGTAGCTTAGGGTTTTCTTTTATGAGGTTCAAGAGCCAGAAATTTAGTTGCAAGAGCTGACACACAGTGTGGGAAATTCACTAATTGGATTGGAAGATTGTAATATAATCTTTTTTTGTGCATGTCCCTTTCCATAATGCATCTAATTTTAATCATATGAATACCCAATTGTGCATAGGAATAATAAGGTAAATTGGGATTTTCCCTAAAAGTTTATTATGAGGACAAAGTTTGCCTTGTGAAGTACATGGGATAGAGAAATGGCTCAGTGGTTCAGAGCAGTAAATGCTCTTTCCAAGGGCCAGAGTTTTATTCCAACACCCACATGGTAGCTCACATGCGCAACTAGAGACCCAGTGTCCTCTTCTGGCCTGTGTGGATTCTGTTCCCATGTGGTGCACAGACATCCATGCAGGCAAAATACCCATACACATAATGTAAAAATAAATAAATCTCAAAAAACTAACCAATCAACCAAACAACCAAACAAAAATGACTGTTCAGGCTGACTGGCCTTCAATCTCACTCCCCTACCTTGACATAAACACAGTAAGATTGAATAAATCTAAGTTTGATGGTCATTAAGGGAAAGAGGAACATTTCCCAGTGTTAGAGTAAGGCTGCATGCAACTGATACAGATAGGGGGTTCTAGGTTGCTAACAGGTAACTAACACATTGTTTAGAGTACGATGTGATATATGCCCATAGTACATGTAGATAAGGGTCTCAGGCTTTGAAGTGCATTAAAAGAAGGAGAATGCATTGCATAATCCAAACTGAGTGGGGCCCTAGGTTTCTAAACTACTTCCTATGCTTGTGTCCCTCATATTGAAGCTACATGTACAATATTCACATCTATATATACAATATACAAATCTTCTGATAAGAATCTTGTATATCTCCATCACAATTAGAGGAAACCTCTAGTCATCTGGAAGTGTTAAGGGTCCTTTGAGTCTACTTTGTATCAAGGGCACACAAGTGTTCATGCACCATAGAGAACCAAGATGTTGGCAGGACCTTTTGGTGATCCTATCTTCACTGGTATTCCTTCCAGCAACTATGAAATTTCCTCAGAACAAAGCCTAGATACCCAGAATTGTTGATTAAGTTTTGACCTTATGGGCATATCATACAGAAGCCTTGGTTTTCTGAAACACTAAGCACAGGTAGAGAACAGATCTGGCAACTAAAGTGTGTGTGTGTGTGTGTGTGTGTGTGTGTGTGTGTGTGTGTGTGTGTGTTTGTTGATTAAGTCCCCATAAAAGACATGGAAAACATAGTTCAAGGTCCAAAGAAGCTAATTTAAAAAAATGACCAGATGGATGTGACCCTTAGAAATGTATCTGTGGGAGTGAGTTGAGCAGAGACATAGCCAAGGCCACTGAAGCTCACTCACTGTGTATAGATAGTTACAAAAGTGACACTATCTCTTTAAGATGAGAGAAGGGAAAAGTTGAGGCATGGATGGGAGTGGGAACCAGCCAAATAGCTTCCTTCAACACCTTACTCTTCCATGATGTTTCTTCCTCATTCAGCCTGCAACATCAACATTCCAGAGGACTATAAGAAGTGTTTCTGTCATTAATATTGTTGCATACTTACTACATTCCTCACAGGAGGCACTATATATTTGTCTGTGTTAAATGGCTCAGTTTCCATAGATTGTTTGCATACATTAAAGATGGATTTAAGGAAACCAAGGCACTGAGACGTTAAGAGACTAAGTTTTTCCAAAGGATTAATTTCTCACAAGTGTTTGGGCTGGCTGACATCCAGATATCTCCAGGGAAAAGAGAGAGTGGGTGGAAGAAGCTGATCAGCAACACAAGGTGATAGTTTATTCTATGACCAGACAGTTCTTGCCACTGACTCAGCCAAACACTGCCACATCCATCTTCTAGGTGGAATTTGTCACCTAATGCTTTCCCATCCATCAGATGACAGTGACACATGCAGTCCTTTGCAAGGGAGCATCCAGAGGCAGATGGCAAAGTCCAGTCTCCCAGGACTGTTACATCAGCCCTAACAGAGGGCTAAGTAAGAGTGCTCAGGACTAATAGACTCAGCCATTAATAACAAAAAGAAAAGAAAAAAATATGAATCTTGGAGGAAGATGGGGTAGGGGCACTTAGAGGAGTTGGTGGTAGGGAATAGATGAATAGATATGATCAACAGGTATTGCATATTTGTATAAATTTTCAAAGACGAAAAAGTTTTTTTTTTCTTTTTAAAGTGGCATCCAGCCATTGCAGAGCCTCGCTGATCCTGAGAGTTGAGTCAGGCTCTGGCTGCCTTCCTTCTCAAGAGGAAATGGGCACCAAACATGACATTGTGGCTTCAGGGAGGGATATTTCATTTTCTGGCTGACATTTCATCGGTGGAGGCTGGGTAGGCAGGTAGAACCTGCTCCACCCTTCCTGGCACATAATCAGAGGCTACCCACCAAGTCTTTCCTTCTGGGCGTTGTACACAGGGAAGGAGGATCCTGGTTTTTCCTGGGAGAAGGTGTATCAGGGCCATTGTGCTTCTCCCTGGGAGACTTAGAGGCAAATGTCAAAGTTTCCAGGGAGCTGCCAGCTCACCTCCTCTGACAAGTGCAAGTACTACCGATTAAAGGCAAATTGCCTAAGAGTGAATTGTTCTTAGGTGACATCAGGTCTCTTGCTTCAGCAGGTTGTGTCTATGGAAAGCAAGCAATGACTCTTGTACCCATTTTACAGGCTAGGGACATTTTATCAGCCTTTCCCAGAGGGACTGACTATTCACATGACCCAAACTACTTAGGATAGTTTGTCATCCACAAAGGATCCCTGACCCATGATCACTCCAGTTGCTTTGTGAATAGTGGAAATACTGACCAGAGGTCACTCTTACCACTGGACAGTGCAACTCTTAATCCTAACCCTGAGTCTTTCAGTACTAAGCCACTTTTAAAACTAAATATGCGAAGGAAAAAAATCATATTTTCCCCTGTTTGATAAGTCTAATAAAACTGGTAAGGATATAAAGGGCTCTTTTCTGAGGAAAACTTTTTACTCATGAGAGGATTTGAATAAATGGTTTCTTTTGCTAGGTTGGACACAGCCCTGGTGAAGTCTCCAGGGAAAGGCTAATAAAAACTGAGGGCTCCTAAGAGCCAATGGCTGGGATGGCTTCCCAAAGCAAGACTCAGGGCAGGAGAAGTCAGCCCCTGTGTTCAGCCCCTTTTGACACCTTTACCAAAGCTAATGAAAGATAGGTTGAAGCCAGTAATAGAGCAGTGGGAAAAAACCCAAGAGCCACATTAACCGGTGGAGCCTGGTGTATAGCAGGTGTGAGGGAATAGAAATAAAAAGCTGAGAGCCTGGACTGGGACTTCAGGCAATTAGTGTTCCTAGATTCACCTGGTGACTTGGGAATCCATGATTAGAACCTGTGTTCTACATCGTGTAGCTCTGCGGGGGGGGGGGGGGAATCTAGGTGCAGACATTTCTAACCAGCTCCTGGGATGTTACTAGGGTACACATTTGGAAAACCCCGTGGTTACTTGAGCCAAAGAGATTCACAAGCTGGAGGGAGTCGCTGGCATCCCTATAGCAACCAAATTTTATTTGTTCCTCTTCAGTTTCTCCGTAAAGCATTGCTGGCATTCGGGGATGGGCTGGGGGCGGGGAGCTGCTATTAAGAAAGCTGATTCTGAGGTCCACAGGCCTAAGCTCAGCCTTATTTAACTGCTATGTGATTGTGGCCTAATTTCTTAACCTTTGGGTAGCCCACAGTTTGGGGTTAAAAAAAAAAAAAAGTAACTTTTTCTCAGAGCTTAATATGGGCTAGTCACAGTACCAGGGTATTTATTATTTACTTGTGGATGCCTACACCACTGTTAGGAGCTACCATCCCCAATTTATAGTGAGGAAATTCTGAGAAAGACAGACGACAATAACAAACACTATATAATTACTGTGTGGGTTAGATGACATCATCCATGCTAAATGATAATCGAACACCTGAGAATGTCATTTATTTTCTAAGTGAACAAGGATCTGAAAGTCTGCTCTCTTACATTGAAAATTTCAAGGGATTGCCTAAAATGATGAGCCATCTTCCTTTTCCTCCTAAAGCTTATAGGGGAAAGAAATCTACTAGCCACACCCTCATTCGCCCCCCCCCCCGACCCGTAGATGGGCTCCTTTCTTGCAGACTTTCGGTCTCCAAAGAGCTGCGCAGTTCTAAGGGTCTCAGGGCATTGTGGGTGTAAAGAGGATCATGAAAGCAGTGGTATGCTTGCGCTTGGTTAAGCTGGGAGTTGGATATGAGACTTGACATCTCAAGAGAAAGCAGGCAGTTTGCAAATTCACCAGACCAAAAGAAAAGAGCTGGGAGGACGCCCAGCCCTAGAGCTGCACCAGCGCATTCCTGCCTGATTGACACTTGCTGGTGCCCTTTGTTTTTCCATCAGAGCTGGAAAGCAGGGGCTAGAGCCTTGGCCGGTACTTTTTCTGACCTTGTCACTTTTAAAGCTTTCTATTCATAGATTAGGACATAACGGCAAACTTCCCTTAAACTGATTGATATTTAGTCATTACCAGTGAGTTGAGTGAAAAGCTGGTGATTCAACCTTTAGAACTTTCTACCTGAAAGTAAAATATTCTAATGCAGGAATCATTATTCAGTTCCAACCCATATATTCTCCGCCCAGCCTTTTACTCTGGCTGCTGAACCTCCTGTGGTCCCCACACTGTGCCTTTGCTTTGGATCAGTGAGCACCTGCCAAGCCCTGATAGCCCCTAGATCTTAGTTTCTCTCACCCAACCCCATCCCCCAGCCAGAAAACTTAGGTGCCCTGAAAATGGTCTCACCGTCTTTGCTTTCTGCCATTGTTACCTGGTGGTTTGTGTAGCTGTTCGCCTTCTTCCCTCAGTAAGAAGGGACAAGCTTCAAAGTCTCTTCTGATTCCCAGTGCCAACTAGAGTGCCTTGCTGACAAGCCGTGACTGACTGGTATTTTCCACATACCCAGCCTGCCTGGGCTATCCTGTTGATTGCCTATGGGTCAGTGCATATGGGACAACTGATTTCTGTGCTGACAGAGAACAAAGAGAAAGACAGGAAACACTGGGCAGTCAGCTTAGTTATGATAAACTCTGGTGAGGCTCTGCCACACTCCAGCTTACACTGGATCTTTATTTCTGTGTCTTGCCTTCTCCAGTTTGCTTGAATGCTTCTGAAGCCATTTTGAGAGAGCCTAAAACGTTGCTTTGCCCTCTGGTGCATAGGGCAACATGTACCTGCATGAGGATATCATTTCCTGTATCTTGAAAAATTCAAAGTCTTTTTTTCTTTTTTTACCTTGAAGGTAAGCTTAAACCTTTAACAAATGGGTGTGGCTACATCTTTAAAGGACATCTAGATGCGAAAAATATGGGTAGCAGCTACCTTATTTTAGGAGTTTGATGCTTTCCCTAGCATACACAGAGGAAAATGAGAAATGCAGAGTTTTCAAGGATTCCAGGCTAATCTTCAATTGGAAGAGGTGAAAGAGACCATCTTGCCAGTCTCTGGCTTATCTCCTCAGAGGGAAATTAAACAGTAAAGTGATTTTATTTATGTCATAATCTCTATGGCCATTATTCAGTTTTGAAGGTCAAGCCTTTCATTAATTTTTAGTTTTTAAATTATTTAATAATTAATTTTTAGAATCTGATTAATTTACATTTAAAATTTTAATGTAATAAGCTAATTGATAATTTAAAAGTAATTACCAGTAGAGATGATCAGTTATCAATTGATAATTACTAAATATAAATGGAAAAGGTACATATATCCCACACAAATCATGTTAGCAATAACAAAAGATATAGGAAGCAGAATTAAAATGTCATTAGTGTTGGGCAATAGTGGTACATGCCTGGATCAGCAATTCTGAGGAGGCAGAGGCAGGGGCATCATGGATCCCACATGAGTTGAGACCCTGTCATTAAGGGTTTCCTTAACTAGGGCAAACTTTTAGGATGTTTCAAGGAAAAAGGGAAAATTATTACATAGTTTTATTTTCAAGGAGGAAGGTTTGACAACATTGTCTTCAGTATCTTGTTACACATTAAACATTTCTCAATGCTGTATCAAGGGATCTTGACTGAGGGATGGTGGGAGGTACATATAGGTTGGGGCTAACGTTGTATCATCCAGGTTCCTTGATATGGACTGTACCATGGAAACTCTACTTCTACCGATACCAATAATAATATCAATGTCAAAAGTAGCATTATAGGATGTCATAGAGACACTGGCTAAAAACCTGGCAAATACGTTATTTTCAAATACTTGCAGACTAGGCACTCATAGGAACTTCATTTTGTAGATGCAGAAGGTAGGGCTTAGAGAGGTCAAGTCACTTAATGTCATAGCCAGCAATGGAAGGAGCCAAGGCATGAAACTAGACCACCTGATTAACCTCATGCTGTGACCTTTGTGAGAAGCCAATCCAAGGCAGGAGGGAAAACAGACAAGGTTGGGATCCCCAAAGCATGAGTTCAGAAAAATAGTGGGGCAGCATTAGCACAAACAACATTAAGAAAACTAAGTGTAGGTGCAGACCTAGGCTGAGACTTGCCTTTTATACCAATCCTATTGGTGGGGTTGAGTAGGTGCTGGCCTAGCTACCATCTCACTCCTCTAAAGATGGCAGTTCCAGTGAGGCACTGAGCACATGTGCTTGACGTGGAACCTGGGCCCCAAGGGAGTCTTGTGATGTACAGCCAGCACTCCATGCTGTCAGGCTCTAGGTATATCCAGGATGTACTGGCATAAAGGAGTCATACTAGGTTGAAAGGTGTTTTGCAAGAACATATGCCATAGAAAACATCCTTCCTAGCATGCCAGACAGTAATGGTATTTATTCTAGCAGCATGGATGATCTAAGTTGTGGGTGAGTGAAAGTAATATTTACTTAGCTTTATATTTATTGTCTTTGCCCTGACCCCCCCACCAAAAAAAAAAAAAAAAAGAAAAAAGAGTGTTCTTGGCATGACACAAATAAGTGTTCAGGTAATTAGAAATAATCCTCATTTCATTTTCAAGTATATAGGCACCAATCTATGAGTGTGTGTATGTGTGTGTGTGTGTGTGTGTGTGTGTTTTCTTTTGAACAACCAACCAGCTTTTAAATCAAGACACAAAGACTTATTACTAGTTTTGAATACTCAGCCTTTTGCCTCGGGCTTATTACCTTTCTTTTGTTTATCTTGCTTTCACTGCTTCTCTGTGTCTGGCTGGCTGGTGTCTGCCTGGCTTCTTGCTCTGGGTATGTCCCTTGTTCTCTTCTCCTTCTCCTCTTGTTCCTCCTTCTGCCGAGCCTAGAGTTCTTCTATTTATTCTCTCTGCCCAGCTATTGACCATTCAGCTCTTTATTAGAGCAATTAGGTGCCTCAAGCCAGCCAAGGTGGAACAAATGTGACACACCTTTACATAATTAAGCATAAACAAAAGTAACACACCTTTACCCAGTTAAAGTAATACTCTGCAGCATAAACAAATGTAACACATCTTTGCCTACTTAAAATAATATTCTACAACGTGTTTGTTTTCATGTCTATGTAAAGGCCAGAGGCTGATGTCCAACTATCATCTTCTTTCTCCACTTTGTTGGGGTTTTTTGTTTGTTTGCTTGTTTGTTTTTTGAAGTATGGTCTCTCACTGAACCTGGAGCTTGATATTGGGTAGGCTGCCTCATCAGGGATTTCCCAGTCTCTCTGCTTGTCTCTATAACCCAGCCCTAGGACTGCATGTATACTCCATCTGGCTTTTTAACGTGACTAAAGGGATTCAAACTCAGGTCCTCATGCTCACAGGGCAAGCAGTTTGCTGATTGAGACAACACTTTAGAATTTTTCTTCCTCTTTTTCTCCTAACATTAATTATGGATTTTTCTGAGGAAGGATTTCAAATACCAAAGACAGGAATGGGGATTCCCTTGAGTAGCATGGGGCATCTGCTTGTGCTAAGTTACTGGCAGCTTTCGGGAACAAGTTCATAAAGATTTTACAAAGGTCACTCATGACTTGTTCATGGTAAATTCAGATGTGTGATTTCTGTTTTTAGCTGGCCTATTGATCCACTTTTGATTTCAATCCTGTGATCAGAATAGAAAATACCAAAATGCAAAGAAACAGAAACAGCAGCAGCTTGCTAGTGTTTGTGACCCCAGCATCTCTCTTGGCTGGAGTTTCTCTTGGGTTTCTGCTTCTGCCCTGAGGTGCCCACTGACCTTGAACTATCCTGTCTCTAATCAGTGTGTAGCATATTGGTGTTTCCACCCATGGGGGTACTTAAAGGATTACCTGGGACCCTGTGAGCTACTTAGGGATGAGAAAGACAATGAGTATAGTAATCCAGGGCTGCTAGACAGACAGGCTCTGCATTGTCTAGGTCAGGAAAACCCTGGGATCACTTACCTCTGAGCATCTCAAGCCGCTTAGAGGGACCTGAGATCCTGACTACCCAGAATTCCCTGTTGAGGATCAGACTCAGCCCTATGAGTGCTCACAGAAAATGTAGCAGGATCAGGTAACAGCCTCAAAACCTAGGTCACTGAACAATGTGACTCCTGACATTTTCTTAGGCACTGCTGGAGACCTGGAGGAGCAGAAAGAAAGTGAGTCCAGGCCCTCATGGGGTGGGGTGGAGAGTTGGAAGGGGGTGCTCCCAAGAGGGTGGAGATGCCATAAAAACCCAGATTGCTTTTATTTGAGCCTCAGTTCTTTACTATATTGATACTTATAGGATACATTATCAAGACCCTTCAATTTAAAAATTGTTACATTTGTGTGGATGTGTATGGCATGTTTACATGTGTGTAGGTACATGTGTGTATGTCAGAGAGTTTATGCTATTTGTGAGCCTATAGGTGTGGAGGCATGAGGTCAACATCTAGTTTCTTTGACAATGGCACTCGATTGAGGCATAGTCTCTCAGTTGAACCCAGAGTTCACCAATCCAGCTTGCCACAGGGATGCCCCTGAATCCTGTCTCCTGAATGTTGGGATCACAGGCAGCTGGCATGCCTGCAGAGCTTTTATGTGGAGATCCGAACTCTGGTCTTTATGCTTTCCAGCAAAGTGTTTTACCCACTAACTCATCCTAAAGCCTCCTCGGTTTTTTTTTTTTTTTTTTTTTTTTTTGGTGTTTTGTTTTGTTTTGTTTTGTTAAGCTTTCATTTTAAAAGTTTCTAAAAGTCCAAGAGTTTGTCTTTACAGCACCTGTCTTAATACTTACTGAAGATATATTAGAGAGAGAGAGAGAGAAAATGTCATGGGAGGAGAAAGAGAAGGAAAACATGTTGGCAGAGTTAGATAAAGGACACAATGCAGAGGGACAAGCTAAGTTAGAGGCTGTGAGAGGGTCCCTCAGTCAAGCTGATCCTGTGAGGGGAGGGAGACTTGGGGGAGAGATGATAAGTGAGTTGTTCCATGGATAAGTAGCTATTGGTCAGGTAAGGAGGAGAAAGGATATTCCAGCAGAAGGAAGAGGATGTGTCTAGCGATGTAAGAGAAGGCACCTCAAGAGCATTAAGTGAAGCCCTGTGGGACCTTGATCAGAGTGACAGGGGTGAGCAAAGGCCAGCCTGGAATCCCCCTGTGGGCTGTACTTAAAAACTTGAAGTTCTTGGGGCTAATGTTTAAATGAGGAACTACTGAAGTATTTTAAGCAAATATTAGCCTTCTTAGAACTTTAAAAGAACATTTAAAAATAGTAGTAACACAAGTTGGTATTTATTGAGCACTTCTTATATACTAGGCAATGTTTTCAGCATTTTTCCTAATATAAGACATGTGGTCTCACACAAGCCTCACCCTAAAGCACATAATAGTACAAGGCATAGGGTCAGGGTACAAACCACATCAACTTCCACCCCGACCTTGCTCTCAGCCACTAAGCCATAAACATACATACCCACATATCTGCATATCTCCCATTGTTCTTTCTCAGTAACAATGCTAATCCCCAGCGTTTACATAGTCCTTATCTCATGCCTGAACTACAGCTATGACTTTGCAATTCCCGCCTCCCCCAGGTCTATGTCTGGAGAACATAGAAAATTCCCAATGAACTGGACTTCTGTTCTACTCCTCAGTGACAGTGCTTCCCCCAAGAAGGCCATCTCCTTTGTTTCTACAGTGACCTTTGGTAATCTGGTAATGCCCCTAGTTAGGCTCAGTCCCAGAATAAACCCATCTTCTTTATTAGGACAATGAAATGGGAAAATAATTTATCTCCCTTGGAGCCAGTTGTTTGGAAGTAAATGTTCAGTTAATATGGAGCACAACTCAGAAAAATCAAATCAAGGTTAAATGAGAGCTCATTATTAAAAGAAAAAAAAAAAAAAGGATTTCTTTTATTCCTGGAGGGCAAATTTCATGCTGTTGGAACTGCAGTGATATCCTTAGCTCCTAAGATACATTCTCAGATCTCAAATATTTTTATTCAATCACTCAATGATAATTTGCCGAACACCTGCTATATGCCAGGTGCCATGCTGGTTAGAGACAAAGGCAGCCTAAAATCTTGCGCGCTGGCTTTGAGCTAAGTGGAGAATCTCAGTCATTGGTATTCTTTCAATGCAGGTGTGTGATGCTTCATCTCTCTGAACACTTCATTTCACCAGGCTGACAAATTGCAGGGAATTTTAAAATTACATTTCTTTAGTGTGTGTGTGTGTGTGTGTGTGTGTGTGTGTGTGTACCCGTACCCATGTCCATGACTGTGTGAGTTGGGGGCAGAGCTGGTAGTGGACACACATGTGATGTGGAGGTCATAGACAGCTTGCAGGAATCAGTTCTCTCCTTCCACCATGTGGATCCTGGAGATTGAACTCAGGCCATCAGATTGGGGGCAAGCATCCTTACCAGCTAAGCCATTTTGCCAGCCCAACTTGTAGGTAACATAAAAACACCATTTCCCTTGAGACCCTGGCTAGCTGCTTAGGCTCTCAAGTTGGGCCACCTGGCTGAGGCAATTTGCCACCGGTCCATCACTTCCTCCTTTGACTAACAAATGATGAGACTTTCTTTGGCTCAGGTTATTACAGGTCTATTTGGGAATTATTGAACTGTGGTAAGTTTTTTTTTTTTTTTTTTTTTAAGAGAAAGGGAAGCATTTTTGCTTTTAATGATCTCAAATGAGTCAAATTACTTAAAGAACCAGGAACAGAAATATTTCTAAGAGAAATGTCAGTTTTTAGAGATTCTTTGAAAAGTCCATTATTTGTTCAAAATCCAGTACCATCTGTCCTACACATCTACCAGTATACAGAAAGTATATTCTCTCTTAGTATGCATTAAGAGTTCAGACACAATGCCTGCGGATGAATTATTATGGAAGTAAAGCAGAGTGTAAGCCATTTATTCAGTCTGATACCCCTTCCCAATCAGGCGGTTTTTACAAATAAAGTAAGAGTACACTTTCAAAATAGTAACTGTAGGAGAGAAAGAAGGGAGCAGACAGTGTAGAGGAAATGGAATAAGTGTCATAGACCAAGGGGCTTTGTTATTCTCTGAATTTCAGAACCCATCTCTCTCATTCCTAGGTGGAGGAGTATGGGGAGAGCTACAAGGAAGCAAGATTTGCATTTACTTTCACAGGTACTGCCTTGACTACATTCTTCTTCTGGTCTGTATTTCCTGTCTTCCTCTTCTTCTCTTCACTTAGCTCCAATCTCCTTTCCTGATTCATTCTGCTCATCCCCAATATTGTAACACTGACCTCCTTTCCCGTCCTCCCAAGAGTTGATAAACCAGTTCCTTGACTGTCACCTGCACCACAGTCATCACTAACCCCAACTTGAACTGGAAAGACAGGATGTGCCTTTCACAAAGAAAACGAGGGCAGCCTTTTCAAAGGGAGATGCCAATCTCAGCTGCTCCTAAACTAGCATCATTCAGACTTTCTGAAGATATCATTTATAGCATTTTTGCATAGGGCAACACCTTTGTTTTACAGAACAAAGCTTTAGTCATCTTTGTCTCATCAGTTTGCCGCACAATGCAGTGTCTTTGTAGTATTGACTGCCTAGACTTGCACATTTAACATCCAAAACTGTGTGTCTCTCTGCCCACCATTTCACCCCCCAGAGCTCTGAAAGGCCACAGCAGGTGTCTTCTGGTGCTTGAGGCTTGGTACCAAAAGTGGTGCCAGACTTGGAGGCTGCCCTTAGTCAGATCTTCCACCATGTGGGAAAAGGATACTTCCCACTTCTAACTTAAGAAATGTCTTGATTTTCATGATCCCTCCTGGAAGGCATCACCCTCTCTTTGGAGTGTGTGTGGGGGGGGAATGAGATGTGAGTGGGGTGGGGGGGCATGAGAGGGAGGGAGGGAGGAAGAGGGAACTGGGATAGATATGTAAAATAAGAAAAAATATATAGATATATGTATAAAAAGAAATGTTGTCTTAAATCTTTAATCTCTTTCCATTTTTCAACCACTTACAAGCTATTTCTACTTCTCACCCTTTCCCTTTATTTCTTGACTTATATTACATAAGTCTCCTAATGGTGACACAATACTTTCCCTGGAGTAGAATCTTATAAAGAGACATATAAGGAACTGTCATACAGCAAATATTTATTGGGAGTTGTGTATATGGTAGGCACAAAGCTAAGAGCTATGACATTAGAGCATTTTTGCTTTCTCAGAGAAAATGAACTACCCAAGAAAGTATGGTGTAAACTTCACATTCTGACATTTAATTTTTCTAAAACTAAGATGACTAGCTATCATTATTTGCTGATTCATTCTCCATTTACTCATTCAACAAATATTTTTGGGTCAGGCACTATGTTGGCTTGGTTCATAGAAGTGAACAAGGGCCTTGTCTTCTTTCAAAAGAAGCAAGTTAATAATTAACAGGTGACTTCAGGCAGCGTTGGTGATAAATGCTATGACTAAAACAAACAGAATAAGGAATGAAGCATCCAAGGTGGGTGGGCTATTATAAAAAAAAAAAAAAATTACCAAGTGGCTTCTCTGAGGAGATAGTAACAGATACTTGACTTATGCAAAGGGATGAGCCATATGAACCTCTAGAATGCTCATAGCCCTTGCAGACATTCCCCGGGAATTTCACTGGATGGTCTCTGGGGTTCTTACATAGAAGAATCTAGAGTTGTAAATTTTCCATCCAGGTCTTATTTTATAGCACTATTTTGTGCAGTATCTGTTTTTTAGTTTTGTGAGACAGGGTTTCACTATGTAGCTCCAGCTGCCCTGGAACTCACCACTGTACCAGGTTGGCTTCAAACTCACAGAGTTCCTCCGGCCTTTGCTTTCTGAGTTCTGGTATTAAACCACCACCACACCTGGTGAGCATTTGTAACTTCCAGCTACAAAGCTTAGAATTAGCCTAGGAGCTGTCGGAAGGTTCTGCCTATATTCAAGGCTCCTATCGCCAGCAGTTTGTGATGTAGATGCCAGAACAGCACTTAGTGAAAGCGATCATCCAGTAAGGGTGAGCCTAAGCTACCAGACAAAAGAGTTCTCAACTGTCAGGGAATTAGCAATGGCTCCAGGAGCACTAAATCAGCACCCTGGTGTTATGGTTGACTTGTTAATGTCTAAGCCTCCATTCTCTGATCTAGAGATTTGGACTGGTCATAATAGACAACGTACTGTTCTCATAATTTAAACACACAAAAGGGAGATCACAGACAGTCCAAACCTCTCCACAATGAAATCTTACGGATGGCTGATGTCTGGCTGTACTAGACGTAAAAGGCTTTGACTGTAGCTACAGGAAGTTCATGATTTGGGCAATGTAAACTTTTGTTTTGAGGACTTGCTTTGCTTCTGCTGGTCATTCTGAGACCACTTCAAATTGTATCGAAGATGTTTGGCCTAGACTAACCATAAACTTTACTACCCATATGAATACCAGGCTCTCTCTCTCTCTCTCTCTCTCTCTCTCTCTCTCTCTCTCTCTCTCTCTCTCTCTGTGTGTGTGTGTGTGTGTGTGTGTGTGTGTGTGTGTGTGTGTGTGTTTTACCTTTCTTTTTTATTTTTGTTTTACTAGGCCAGTGGTCAGACCTGAGGCCTTGCACCCACTAGGTAGGCAGGCACTCCACCAGTCAGCTCCATCTTTAGCCATGAATGACAGCTTATAATTTAAATTTGCGGATTTTTTTTTCTCTCTATTAGTCTCTATTAGTGTCAAGTTGGAGACATACAAGATGTTCTCTTCTGTTCCTCTGGTGAGTTTCTCTCTTGTATTACTTACAAATCTATCCATATGTTATAGACATAGACTTCTGATTTCTTAGCTTTACTTAGGTCTTTTGGGCATATTTCTTCACTAGCACATAAAATAATATTGCATGTTTTAATTGATGGCATGCTAGATTGAACAATACACAGAAAGCAAGATGGGTGCGTGGAAAGAGAATGCCACCGCAAGGAGGGAAAGTCACCAAAAAGAGACACGGAATTAGACCATCTTAGAAAAGAGTGCAAATCTGATTTGACTGATATGCATACCAATTATTATTGGCTGATTTGTAGTCTGGATGGGGGAATAGGCTGAGATTCTGGAGATACTAGAAGTGGGAGCCAAGTGAACAGTAATGCCAAGTGGGTCAGGAAGGAGGGAAGTTGTTGAGTAAGAGGAAGGGAGCAGGCAAGGGAGGAAGCTAGAATGCCTAGAGCTAAAGGGCAGGCTTTGCTTCATTCCTTCTTGGTTCCAGCAACCTATCTATGGGCGTGACAAAGGCAGGGAGAGAAGCCTGCATGCAGTGAGCAAAGAGGTTTCAGGTTGGTGCTGGAGATATACTTAAACAAGAAAATAAAAGTTACCAACGAGATTTCTAAACCATAAAAAAAGTTTTACAAAACTAACTTGAACCACTCTCTCTGTGCCCTTTGCCCTGAATTACTCTGGGTCTTTTGAAAGCAGCCTCCTCTTTCTGGAATTTTCCCACCTTACTGGTGCCGGCTTAGGCATTTTTCCCCTAAGGCATAGCTAGAAGATCACCTTAATAAAACCTTGCCAGTAACACAGTCAGTGTTAATCGTTTCTGGGAGGGTTCTCAAAGTACCTATGCACTGATAAGGTGCACATGATGTAATGCATCATGTGTCTCTCTCCTTAAGATGTCAACTATGAAGGAAACACATTACATAAACATTATCCTTGTAAACCTACCATGAAACTTAATATCTGGCATAACTGGGAAACTAAATGTCAATTGAATGAGTCAGTGAATGAATGAGAGGACAGGTTAGGCATCTCTCTTATTGCCCTGTACTGCCTTTATCACAGCACTTACATTTCTTTGTGACTATCTGTTAACCTACAGTGGTTCAGTCAGAGCACAAACTTGTGAAGGACAGAACATGGTTGTATTTGTTATTGTACAATATCAACAGCACTCAGAGCAATGCCTGTTGCTTAAGAGGTTTTGTGGTGAATACTTGAGGTGCAGCCTTGTTGGGTAACTTCTTGCTAAACTTCACACACACACACACACACACACACACACACACACACACACACAAAACGTGTAGCTAAAAGTAATGGTTCATGTTCATAATCCAAGCTCTTTGGAGGCTGAGGCAGGATTGTCAAGTTTGAGGTTAGCCTGGACTATATAGGAAATTCCAGGCTAGTTTAGGCTAAAGAGTAAGACTATATAAAAAATACATACACAGATTCAAGCCAGATGGGGTCCCACACTGAGAGGAGGAGTGGTTGTGGGGGTCCTATCTATAACTGCTAGTACACACTGGAAATAAATGCATTTTCTCCAATGAAGCCTCACTGCATACACCAACTACATGTCAGGGTAGGCCCCATGCCCAAGAGGGGATGCCTAAACTAAAAAGAACTAAATTGTATTTTTTTGTAGACTTTTTCTTTCATTTTGCTTTTGAGGGAATATTTGTCTTACTGACCTTTTGCTTGTTTAAGTTTGTTTTGTGGGTTTTTGCAGTGTGTTTATTTTTTTTTTTAAGAGAGAGAGGTAAAAACATAAAGCTGAGTGAGTAAACAAGTGAAGAGGATTTGAGAGGGGATAACATGATCAAAATATTGTGTGAGCTGGGCAGTAGTAGTACACACCTTTGTTCCCAGCACTCGGGAGGCAGAGTGTGCGTGTGTGTGTGTGTGTGTGAGAGAGAGAGAGAGAGAGAGAGAGAGAGAGAGACAGACAGACAGACAGACAGAGAGAGACACACAGAGAGATTTTTTCAATTGAAAAAAAAAAGAAAAAATTGTCACCAAACAAAATTTTAAAACATCACCTTATTGTCTAGTAGCCTATTGGGTGAAGAGATTAAAAGCCCTCTGCCAATCTAGGAAGGGAATATTCTAAATATAAGGAACATCATAATTAAGTTCTCTCCAAATACAATTTCAGATTCATCAGGGCAAATATTTAAGATGAATAATTTATATTAACTTAGAATTAAGTACCAAGTGCTATATAGTTTGGATCCAGAAGTTCCCCAACACCCATGAAGTGAAGTCTTTCCTCTAGTTGCTGGGACGTGGTAGATCTTTAGCATTCCTACTTGGAGGAAGTTAGACCACTGGGGACATGACACTGGGACCCTGGCCCTTCTTTCTGTTTCCTGGCTGTCTTTAGGTGAGCAGTTCATTTTCATTGCTCACCATAGGCTGGAGGACCACTTCTAAAACCATAATTCAAAATGAACTTTTCTTTCCTTATGTTGGAACCCAGATATCAGTAACATAAATGGAAAGTTAATTCAAAGGTGTTTTAGATAGTGCTATGTTGCAATCCTGATATTGTGAATAAAGGCATTAAGCTGAAAAGTGGCATGTTGTTGGTCTGAGAGTGTGCCATCTCGACTGGAACTTAGCTAGCATGAGCACAGAACCCAAGCTTGTAGCCAGTGTGGCTCACCAGTCCTGACTAGCCTGCTCCTTTGAACTAGATCCAATGAAGTACTCCTTAAAATTTGTTTATGGACTTGTAGGAAACCCACTCTGCTTTCCCTATCTCTGCATGCAAGTTAGACAGTACTCTCTAGTGCCTGGTACTTCCTTGATTACACTTCTCACATTTACTGTCCGTTAACTCACTTTTACCATCCAACTAGACCACATGCTTCTCAGGGGTAGAAAATATTTTCATTTGTTATTGTGCAATACCAACAGTACAACACCTTTTGCATTTGTTTTTATGGATTCTCTCTGATGGAGAGAAACCCTACACTAACTCATTGTCCTTTGTTACAACTAGGTCTGCCCCAGAATACCATCTTTCCTTTATTTTCTCCAAGTGTTTCTGAATATTGCAATCGAATGACTTTCATTTTAGAAATTTCACAAGCTGCTTAAAAACCACTAACATGAAAATAATTAATAATTTGTAGCTCTAATTCATTTTCTGTACATCCTCCTAGCTAAACTAATTTGTTCAGATTTATTTTCATTATCTTAGATGATGGACATAAGAATAATATTTTAAATGTTTATGTAAAATGTTTACATTGACAACAATAACTGTATATCACTTTTCTATAGATCATGATATTAAGAATCCCTGGGCTTCCTATTTTTCTATTACCAGACTCCCCTCCTCAGGCAGAATCCATTGTTTTGAACCCTGTCTAGACATTGGGCTTTACTACAGATAAGTAGATGTTCAATATAATAATTCCTGCCCTCCATGCTTCCAAGTACTTCTTGTCATATGTACATTCCTCCACTTGGTTTTGGATCCAAAGCTTACCAGACTGACTGGTAAAAGACACTACAGCTAACTTTGTCATTCTGTTAGCCACTCTAACCTCTATTTCCTCCTTTTAAGCCTTGTCTGTCCTAATGGCTTTTGTCATGACAATACCCAGCTTCAACTCACCCCTCCTGGCCTTCCCATTCCAAAGACATGAGATATTCTGATAAGCCTGAGCATCTAACAGGCTGAAAGAACAGGGAAGCATCTGTTGGCAGCAAGCCAAAGAAAAACCAACAAGATGAGGCTTGGCTTGCTTTGGCTTGTGGCCCGTTTTATCCCATGGAAGGAAGAGGATTCAAAGGAGTGAATTATTCCTTTGGACTTAATTCAGACAGGAATGAGCAGATTGGGTAATAGGACATCTTAAATATGTTGTACCCACAAAATTGGCATCATTCACAGCTAAATAGACAGAGTAGGAGCTCCAGCTAAATACTAAAAACACCGAAGTTCATACTGTAGCATTGTGCAAGCCTGGTAAAGTATCTTTTCAAGATTCAGTATCCTCATTCACTCTACAAGGATAATGATTCTATTCTATAGAGTAATGTAAGAATGAAACAGTGGTGGATATATTATAAGGTATTCAATAAGCCAACCCCCTTTTTTGGTGTGGTGTGGTGTGGTGTGGTGTGTGTGTGTGTGTGTGTGTGTGTGTGTGTGTGTGTGTGTGTGTGTGTCCATGTACACATGCACGAATGTGGAGCCCAGAGGTTAGTATCAAGTGTCTTCTTGGATGATTCTTAGTTTTCAATATAGGATGTCTCACTCACCAATTGATGAGGCTGACTAGTCTGTGAGTCCTAGGGATCCACCTGTCTGCCCCAGTGCCCTAGCCAGTGCTGGGGTTACAGGCATGTACTGCCAGGCCAGATTTTAATGGGAGTGTGTGAGTTCTGGGGGATCAGAACTCAGATATTCATGCTTGCATGATAGGCAATGTTCTCCTGAGCCATCCTCCAGGCTGCAATAACTTAAAACAAAAGCAAAACCCCAAAACAAAACAAAAAACAAACAAACAAAAAACCCCTCACCATATGGATTTGATGTTAACTTAAAGGGTCAATTTCAAATGTTATATGAAAAGGTTTGCTCCAAAGGTCAGAGGTTTCAAATAGAAGTCTTGAGTGCTTTGTTGTATCCTTATAGAACCTTACTGTTGAGGCAGATACTTTTGCCCTTTCTATAGATGATAAAAAACAAAGCCCTATCAAGGTAATTTGATCAGTTACACAATTATGAAGTACCAAAACTGTGGTGTAATCCTTGTGACTATGTTAACCCATGATAAGAATGTTATTTCATACCCACTGGAAGCTCTAATTGGTAGTTACTCATGACTTTATAGCCACATGAATAGGAATACTATTTAAAGAGGTCACTAGCATTATTGTGTGTACATGTGTGCATATAGCCAGGGGCATGCCATATTGTGTATGTGTGTGTAGGTCAGAGGAAAACTTTGGGGTGTCAGTTCTCTTTCCTCTATTGGTTCTGGGGACCAAACTTGGGCTGTCAGGCCTGGAGGGCAAGCACTTGAACCTAGTGACTCATATCTCTGTCTCAGTCATAAGCATTTACAGAACAATTGTCTCGATCTCTTGAACAAGTCAGTATCATGGGAGTAAGTTGAAGTATGGATGAAATGAGGCAAATATGCAATGTGCCATTTTAATTTGATTTGAATTTAAAGGCACTAGCTGTTGTACAGGACTGTCTTCCATGTCAGACATATACAGCATCTTCAAAAATTCAGCTGTACATGCTTGCAAAAGATTATCACAGTCCAGCTTGACGATAATTGATATTTCCTCACAGAGGGAAGGACAGAGAGGGTCATGGAACCCTCATCTGGGTATCTAGCCACTCCTTCCAAGAAGTTGTCTGTAATTATGCCCTAAATGCACACAAGGTTAGAGGAATAGGCTGGCAATGCCTGGGGGAGTGGGCTCCTTCTATGAAGCTATGGTGGAGTCATCATCAAGGCTTGGTGCAGATCTTCCAGTTGGCTCCTCTAAAGGCACCCACAGTCCTGCCCATAACCCCTCACCCCCTGCTCTGGAAGGAAGCCTAATAAACTCATTGGTTCTCCAGAATGAATTGGTGGACTCATACATAGGTTTATAGTTAGAACCTTCAGAAGAGGGAGTAGGCACTGTTTATACCTCCCCAAGAAAAGGAAATTTAGCAACACTTGTTGTAATAGTCTCATTGAAGAGTGTGAATATGGACCAATGAGAGAAAACATCATAGGCTGTTTTATAATTATTAAGTAAGTCAAGAGTGATATGTGTTAAAGGAATCTGTTTTGGAGTTTTGAGTCAAATACTTAGTGTAAAATGTCAGTGTCTTTAAAATGGTAGCAAGCACTGGAGTTTCAGTAGATGTGACAAGAGTATCTTCTAGTGGGAGGGTATATTGGTGCTTGTGTGTTATTTCTGCTCTTATGTGTATGTGATTTTTTTCTATAATTAAATGCCAGTTAAGTACAAGGCCTTTAGGATCCCTGATCAAATGAGAGTGCTGTGCTGTTGAGAGTCATGGGGTTTGGTTTCTGATTCTATTCCTTCTACAAATGTTGGTCACAGAGAGAAAGAAAATCAGGTATCAAATATGGGACTAATCCAGATACAGAAAGATGGAAGCTGTCTGGAATCTAGCTATAGCATTTGTAATAAAAAAGAATACAAGTTCATGTATATGGCTTCAAAAATATATAGCATGAAAGCCGGGCATGGTGACACACACCTTTAATCCCAGTATTTGGGAGGCTGAGGCTTGTGGATATCTGGGAGTTGGAAGCCAGCCTGATCTACACACCTAGTTCCAGGATAGCCAGAGCTACACAGAGAAACCTTGTCTTGGAATATATATATATATTTGGGTATGATGGTGCATGCCTTTAGTCCCTTCACTTGGGAGGAAAAGGCAGGTAGATCTCTGTAACTTTCTGGCTTGTCAGTGCTACACAGTGAGACCCTGTCACGAAACACACAGTTAGCTGGAGAGGAAAACTTTAAGAACAATTCTCACTAGACTGACAGGTCATCTTTAGTTGGAGGCAAGGCTACGACAGAGACTAAATTAGGGATTTGACCATTGAGAGGGGGAAAAACCCCAAAACCCCAAAACCCCAAAACTGCAATATCAGCCCATGCTTCAGGAAGTAGGCCATCTAAAATGAGGGTGTTTGGTTCCCACAGCCACAGCCTGGATTTTAGATTCCACTCTGAGAGGCACAGTGGACTGGGCCCAAATGGAATGGTTAGAGTCATATCACTATCCATAAAAAATGTAACAACAACAACAACGAGAAAAGCAAACAAAACCAAGCACATCTATGCCAGGGAGATGAAGAATTTTTGTGGAAGTACCCTGGGGAAGAATGAATGAATAACATCTTGTGAAGCACTCTTGTTTAATGGGAAGAGAATGAGAGTATAGTTGATGCAGAGGAGAGGAATTAGAAAATGCTGAAGAAGCATGAAACATTTGCCATTGGGTGCCAGGCCTTAACTTTTAGTAGCAAAGCTTCCTGAGGGCCAGAGATTAAATGTATTCTTTCAACTGGACACTTGCCTGAAGTTGATAGTACTCAAGGTTTACGTCTGCCTGAGTGTCAGCCAGACAATTGTGCACATAGTTTATCGGGTTTCCAATGTCAAAGCTAGATTCGCTCCTTGGTGCCTTCAAAAAGGTCTTTTGTTTCATCCTGTTCTGCATTTAAGTCAGTGAAACCCTGAAGTAGTATACAATCTAAAGAGAGAATATGGGTAGAGTTTGCAAAATCCTCTCTGCCATCTTCTGCACTCTAGCCACTCAGTTCGAGTTTTTGGAGCTTACCAATGTTACCACAATCTCTTCCTTGATTTTATGCACTTTACTCTTCATGCATTTTTCTCAAGGCGAGAGTCTAGGGAATAAGATTCCCTAACTTCTTTTCCCAGGTTGGAATCCCCACCGGATGGCCCTTACGACCGAACTAAATCATCCAGTAAAATTTCCCTGAAAATAGCAGAAAGCTGCCAGTGCCTCACTTGGCTTTTCTGCCCTTTGCTGATCAGGTGACTAAATGCCTTGCCAAAGACTTCACAAAGAACAAGTGATAACACATTGTGTGAGTGAACATAGCTATTATCCTTCTAAGCCCCCTTGGCTTATGAGGTTCAGTGATTTCTTCTTTGTTCCTGTCCAGACGGAGTGTTAGTTACTGCTGAAATTCTTGTGTGTTCCTTTTTAACTCATATCCCATGCACTGTGTGTGTGTGTTTCTCTAAATGAAGACAGAAGCCCAATACCTAACCAAGTCTACCTTCAAAGCCCCAAATTTATGATTCTTAGCTAGTAGTTTTACAGATTAGTTAGTAAACCTAGGAATGGACTTGCCTTTCTTTTTAATACATCTCAAATATACTGGGTAGCTCCTGCAGGGCTACAATACAGCATGAGATGTTGCTGATCTTGCTAAGTTGTACTCATTTTTTAAAAATAGAACAGAGTTACAATTACATGTATGAAAGAACTGTTTTATAAAGTGCCAAATTAAGTCTCTCTGTTTGGTATGTGTGGGTACATGTGCAGGTGCCATCCACCTTGTTTTGTGAGGCAGGGTGTCTCAATGGCCTGGGTCTCACTGACTAGGCTGGGTTGACTGGTCAGCGATCTCTAGGGATCTGCCTGTCTCTACCTTCCCAGCATTAAGATTACAGATGCATGCTGACACACCCAGGTTTTTAAAAGTGGTTTCCAAGGTTTCAATTCCAATCTTTTCAAGGTGAGCACCTTGTGCTCTTCGCAAGCTCTATATCTTGATTCTTAGTAGTTTTGTTTTTAGGTTTGTTTATAGGCAGGAATCCCATTGTTCTTCCTTTGTTGAACAATACCACTCTCATCCCTCTTTCACACACACCCCTCTTGCACAACTGCACTTGATTGAGACTGAACAGGGCACCCTTGAGATTACCTGGAATTATGCACATTTAAGACAATGAACACGAGCTGTGCCATCTATAAGATCATTAGGCCAGGAAGCCAGCTAGTTGCTAACATTTTCAGCCTCCCTCCCTTCCCCTGTTGTTTCTTCTTTCCCTCCCCACCTAATAGTCCTGAGCAAGGGAAAATGACAAGTGGCCCTCATGAAAAATAATAGCATCAGAAGCCTGCCACACTGCCCAGAATTAAAATTGGGATCAGGTATGATAGAAAATGAAACACAATTAAAATTATAGCACAGATTTTTTTTTCCAAATACAGCATTTCTTTCCATTTCTAATGTAAAAGAATTATGTAGATTGACTGGTTTTTAAATTCCATATTGGAGTAAGGGGAGGTAAGAGAAGAAGAGTGTATATGACTAAAATCTGTAGGCTTTAACTCAATTATGGTTTTTTTTGTTTTTGGTTTTTTGGTTTTTTTTTTTTTTTTTTTTTTTTTGCAAAACTAGGCTTTTGCACTGAAATAAAAACATCTGCCCGGGATTATCCATTTTTCAAAATTAATCTGAACTACATATGACTTTGACCAAGGAATAACATTATGAATTGTAACATGAAAAACAAAAGACCCAAAGATAGATATTGGGGTTCAAGATTCAAGCTGAAGACCAGCAAAGCAAAGCAGCTGGCCACTAGCTCTTACCTCTACACTTCAGACTGAAAGGGGGTGATCCTGTCTCTATGAGCTCTCCACCAAGCCTTAGACTGCTGCCTCTCCTCAAAGTGGTTGGGGACCAAATCTCAGAATGCAGTCTGAGACACTGGACTCCTGTCTTTTACATATACCTCTATTAATCTTTTAAACTGATTCACTGTGGTGTAGCCCTGGGTAGCCTTGAACTCACAGAGATCCATCCTGAATCCTGGGATTAAAGGTGTGCCACCACCACCTAGCTTCTCTAGCTAACTAGTGTGGCTGATTTTGCATTCTAATACTTCAAGCAATCTTTATTAAATATTAAATAATATATCACCACAATGCATGAAGACATTGCTTGGTCCATTCATCACTGGTTTTTGGATGACACTTAGGAACATTCATGAGGTAAAATAATAACAAGCTCAGATTATTATGCCAAGAGGGATGCTGTCGAGCTTTTTCCTCCCACAACATAATGGAAACAAAGCATGGTATAGGTGAGATGTTCTATTTTAAACAAGTTTTCTATTGGTATAGGAAAGCATACAGTATATATGCAGATCCCTTGCAAGTTTGAATTAAAATGCTAGTAATGGGTTAGTCATGCATGGAGATATGTTAGAGGTGGACATCCAAAATTTGGAGCATTCTACTCTCAGTGCTATTACTCTCCAGAATATGATTACAGGAACAAAGCAACAGGGAAACTCTTCTTGGTTAGCTACGTAACAAAGCTATTGGGGTCATTACTAGTGTACTGAGGCCATAAGAGGTCAGGGTTGGGTATGAGATTCTGGGAAATTTCATACTAAACCAAAATGCAAATCAGCTAACACTTGTATTCAAATGGAAACATGACAGTGCAGTGGGGACCAGACTCTGTTCTCACTGGGAACTATTTGAGAAAAGTTAGAAAAACCATAGGTAGTAAAGGGAAGCTGATGCTAAAGGTTAGTATTATCGATGCTGAAAACCTAGTATTGCCTTCTCTCTAAATTATCTTTCAAGGAACCATATTACTCTGAGAATGAGTTAAATCACCATGCCATCACTTTTCCTGGAGGTCTTGAGATTCAAAGGTATATATCATTCAGCCTTTAAGTCTTGAATTATAGACCTGGAACCCCTTGGCCTTTGAAGTCCTTCTGGATTATCAAGTTTATAATTATTTGCATAGCACATACTTTCTTATTCTTGCTCAAACATGGTAGAATTTTTCTCAAGACTAAATGATGTGTGATAATTGAACCATTCTCACACCTAATGAAAGTGTTTTAGAAACTATTCCTTTTAATTTCTAATAATAGTAAATATCAATAAACATAACTCCCATTTTAAAATTAGGGTTCTTTATTATTGAAAGATATAAAATGTTTCTAAAACCGAATAGTGTAAGAAACATAGAGAGGGAGAAAGAGGAAGGAAAGACTGGGGATAAGGGCAAAGAGGGAGAAAGTTGGGGAGAGGAAGGGAGAACAGAGCAGGGTCCTATTATCCCACTCAAGGCTACCCCCAAATGACACAAAATCCTCCTTCGTGGCTCCATTTCTTAAAGATGAAGCTACCTCCTGGTAGTGTCATAAGCTGGTGGCCAAACCTTCAAGCAATATGTGACTATTGTGGGGAGCATTTAAGACTTAAACCATAGCAACCACTGTCAATATGTTGGCAAGTAACAAGATTCTCTTCTGGAGTGGTTTCAGAGTGCTCTAGATTAGACCATCTTAATGAGATTGCAGAAGCATTTTGTCTTCTAAACTGCATAACATCCAGATTACCTCTAAAACTCCAAATAATTGTGCATGAGGGAAGTATTTCCCCTAATTCATGAGTTCAGGCACCCCAAGTCCTTTCACTGAAATATGCATAAACAACAAACAATAATCAAAGAAAATGTTTCTGTGCTTGATAAATTGTTTGAAATGATATTAGAATCTGTGGGTACTATTTTTGAAGTTCTTGAACTCCAATCACAGTTAAAACAAGAATCATAGCCTACCAGAAACATAAGACAATGAAGCAGATTTTGTTGTTTTTGTTTGATTTGTTTTTCTTTGTTTTGTTGAGTTCAATTTGGTCATTTATCTGAGATCTCTTAATTCCATTCTTCAAAAGCAGTTGGCATAGGTTGAGTCTCATAGATTGGTCTAGCATCCACTTAGCATTCCACTAGGCATTTGCTTCATAAGAAACAGAAAGGTGTTTTTATACAAAGCCTCTTGAAACTTGGCTTGGGACATATACGACCATGGATATAGTATCTGCAAGCCTGGAATTTTATCTTTTGTGAACTGTACACTGTGTACTTACAGATCAGCACAGATCTGGAAGCATGCATTTTCATATAAAATAACCTCACTATAAAATATAAGTAAAGACTGGCTGAACACTTGATCAATATGCAAGGCAGCGAAAGAGGTGACACAAGAAGGTGAGATGGGCCACAGTTTCTGTGACTGGAGACTGCAACAAGTAATCATTTGCCAGTTATTACATCATAGTGTCCCCTGTTAGCTGAAAGGAAAGAGGAGATTTTTCTTTCTTTTATACTTGGTTATTGATAAGATAAATTCATAGAGGGCTCTAGGAGCCATCCCTGGTCCTCTTACCCGAAAGAATGGGCTAAATAACTTCCATAGAAAACCCATGACCTAGAAGGAGAAGATTGCCATTTATTATAACATGCATTAAAATCTTCAGCAAAATAATACAAGGCTCACTTATCATGTTCTGTGTTAATCAATAAATCTTTATATTTATGAAAATTAAACATTCTGTCTTTAGGAGAAAGTGGTAAGAGCTAGAATAGCAGCACATAGGAAGGGAAAAGTGATCCATCTTTCAGGAGATACGAAGACTATGAGAATGCATCAATAATAGAACAGCTTGGAGAGGTGGTCTCTTCTCTGACAGTTTGGGGGTAATTAGCTCTGACGACTCATTGCTTCACTGTCTTGCTCTTTTGTTTCTTTCTGGGAAAGGAGAAGTGTTGAGTCTCCTGAGGAGTTTTGTAGGCACCTGACAGCAGCCTGTGGAAGATAGCAGTCCTGGGACCCATAATGGGCAGTCTGTAGTGAATGCTCTCTAGAAGGCGGTGCAAGAAGAGTGGAGAAAATAAGGACTTGAACACTGTTCTTACAAAAACATAAAATAACCAAGGGCCACCAGAGACTCTTCCAGCCTTAGCAGATACTCAAAATTCACATAAGAATTTCTTTTAATAGAAGCATATCATGCCAACAACTTTCCTAAATCTGATCCAAGATGCCAAGCGAAATTCAGAAATAACACCCAAGAGCTAAGAGTGTTGCCAATTAAATTTAAATTGAAGATAAAGTTTATCTGGAGTTGTAATAGTAATTCAAGGGAAAAGAGGGCTCAGTTCTCAAGAGACTGCTCCAGGACATGTGTTCCCGTAGTCCTGCTCTTTGAAAAAATAAATAGCCATGATCTTACAAAAAGGCTATGGTATGAAAAGGATTTAGTATTTCAAAAAGAACCTTAGGCTGTGAATAATCCTAAAATCCTTACCATCCTGTCCTCTTCTTCAAACATGATTGATTTTAAAAAAATATTTACATTTGTCTTTTCCAGAATACACATTGCTTCAAGGAGATAAATCATGTGTGCAACAACACTTTCCCATTGGCAGTAACTGAATGACTAAGGGAATTGAAGCCCTGAATTTTCTGGAACAAGTTTGCTTGGTAAATCCAAACTGGAGTCAAATCAATTATGGGATTAAAAGTCTAGAACACAGTGCAGCCTTATCATTGCAATCAAGCTGCAACAATATTTTGGGTTGACATAAACAAACAGGTCCTCTTAGTCTCAATTTAGTACACTTTGTATCATGTCACACTTCTCTGAGGCCAGGCTCTAAACCTATGTAGGATGGGTAACATAACACCAAGGCTCATCAAATTTAAGAGCCTGCAGTTCTCATGGAATAAAGACAAAGACAAATGAGTCCAAAGTAACCTCCAATTACCATTTGGATACTGATAAGGTTTGGCTAAATTTAGGAAAAGGGTAGAAATCACTGTTTTGATCTACAAAATGAGTTAGATACTGTGGACAATGAAAACGCTGGGATTCTGTATTTCATAGCAAGTTTTCATGGGGGTGGCAGCTTAGGTAATAAGTAGCAAATACTGAAGAATTGGTGTGTCTAAGCTAACAAGCCATCAGGCTGGATATGCCAGCATCTGTGGCTTGGTCCCTCATAAAGGTTGCTTATATTGTTTGAGACAAGATGCTGCTCCAACTTTTAAAGTGAGAATATGGACACCAAACCCACAGAGAAAGGCCACCATCTGGGAGTGGGTTACATTTCCCCCCCCCCATGCTTTGGAGGTCAGAGCTAGCATCACATAAAGATTCACCAATGTTCAGTCCATAAACGGTTTAGTGCCCATTTTCCCTACAGCTCCATCTCCAAGATTGTTGTATTAGATTAGGTTCTATGGGCAAAATACCAGAATGCCAATCCCATGTACCCTCAGCCAGCTTTTATGTTACTAATTGAAGCATTCTCAGGATTTACAAATTGGTGTTGCAAAATAATCTTGCTGAGAGAAGATATAATTAGGTTGTGTGTGTGTGCACATACATGCATGTGTATTCGATTCATTCCTTTGCAACATAAATTTGAAAAAAAAATACAGGTCCAAGAGAAATTAAAAAAATAAGTATGTCACTAGTACAGATGATGCTGAGACTGATAGGATGTGGGTGTGCTCGTCTCCCAGTGTTCTCTTGGCTTGTGGGGAATAATTACTGAGCAGTGAAAATTGGTGGGGAATTTTCATAGGTCTCCATTGCTCCCTTTCGCCTAATCAAAGTCATGAATTAGGTCAATAGTTTTGGATATATGAGAGGAAATTCATGGGAACTGGGCTGCCCCCTTTCACTGCAATGGAGTTGAATTCCTAAACCATCCATTGTTTTGGGGGGTCTCTGGTCTTTCCTTTGGCATTTGTCCCTTCTGTACTCAACTTTCCTTTCTAGGTGGCTTCTCAGTTCAGTTCCTGTTATAAATCCCTGTAACTTCATGGGATTAAATATCAACTTCTGATTTCTGTAACCATAACTTTACTTCTTTTATTGTAAAAATCTAATGAAACAAAAGCTCCAGGTAGTTCCAGCTATTTGAATTATGTCACCCCCAAAAATGGTTTAGTTGTGTATTTGTTAGTCCATTGCCACCCACCTCTAAGGGGTGAGGCATAAATCAATGCTGAAGCCTGGGATATACTACTGTCCATTTGTTTACTTGTTTTATTAGTAATAGAACTTAGAATAGCACTGGGTATTTTAGGACTCCTGGGGATAAAAGATTTGTGGCTTTATAGTGAGGCCATTCCAGGGGCATCGTGATGTACTGACTTTCCACTTTGAGTTATGTCATCAGGACTGCTGAGGAAAGTCCTTTACTTAGTTTGTGTGTTTTCATGCAAAGTTTGTTAGCAAGTGGCTTATTAGTCAGACTTATGTGACCTAAAGAAACCTTGGAGACAACATGACATAAAAACATGGAGACTGCCCCCCAAGACAGCGCCCCTTACCAGCAGGAAGTAGTTTGGAAAGAATGACGCCCAAATTCCCAAATATTGTGTATAAATGTTTGTTTTCATTTAATTGGACTGTTATATAAAATTAAATAAAATTAAAAAAAAACATGGAGACCCTTGGAGGGGACAGAGTGAGCTGGAGTTAAAAGGAGGAGGGGGTGTGTGAAACAATCCAAACACATGCAAAAGATTATACAGGAAAGAAAAAAGGGACAGAGAACGGAATTTGCTCAGAAAATGTAGAAGCTATCACAGAAACTATGTTTTCCATTCTCTGGCCCCAAATAGAGTATCTATTACAACTGAAAGTACTTACTCCAAAAGAAAACAAACCTGTTAGAATGTCATTGCAGGGATGATTAAACTGCTGGACATGGGGATGATGAAGGAGCATCACTCTGATAGGAAGAATCAAGAAAACACATTAGTCAGTTAGTTAGGCCTTAGAGAAAAGGAATTGAAGGGACACTAGCTAGCCTGGGCCTGGCAAACATGGCTCTGGCAGGCCTTGCTCTTCTCCTCCATCCCCTCTGCCTTGCTTAAAAAAAAAAAAAAAAAAAAAACATTAGATTACATTCCTAAAGCTAGCCACCAAGGTCTGTCCCTTTATTTGCTCATTTCCTCCTCCCAAGACTGACTATTAAGGTCTAGTTATCAATGTATTGAAGTTCATCAATCAAAAGCCCCTTTGGGCTCACATAATTAACAAGCCCAATGGAAAACAAACAAACACCCAGCTTTTCCTATGTGTTGTGCCTGTCTCCTCTGTATCCAGAGACAGTCCTTTGTCCCTCTGGAACAAATACCCCTGGCCCTTTCCCTTATTTCCTTCCCTTTGTCCCTCATCCTCTGTCTCTTATTCCCTGCCCTCTGTTCCTCTGGGACAAATAAATCTCCTTTGTGATGAGAACTTGCTCTTGGGGTTCCTGAGCTGATAGTTTTCCTTCAGGAATGTGTCTTTACACATAGGGAAGGGGTGTTCTCCACTGCAAGGTTTGCTTACCTACTCCCAGGCCCCTTTGCAGCAGGGTAAAAGAATTCATTGTGCAAGACCCACTAATTCTCAAGTGCTTTTCCTCTTAATGGGTTCTGATAAAAGCTTCATTTTAAAAATACTTTATTCTTCTAAAAGAACATGTCGAGTCTAAAACTAGGAGGACGGGAATAAGGAAATATTTCTTTAATTTCCATAAAAAGCAAGAAATCTTCCAGGTCAGTCATCTGTCCCTGAAAAGCAAAACTGAGAGAATGTTTTGGTTGGAGAGTTTGTGACTTCCCCTTTCTCCTGGTAGCCAAGGCTGTGGGGGTGACCCCCACTTCAATTATGTTCAATCCTAAGACATTCTAGATTGCTCTAAACTGCTTAATTCCTTAAGACTTACAAACTGGTAACATTTGATGGACTAGTTAGCAGCAATTCTAAACTTGTGGGCCATAATCTCTTTGGAAGTAGCATATCTGATAACCCTGTAGATATTTTCACTATGATTCATAACAGTAGCAAAATTACAGTCATGAATTAGCAATGAAATGATTTTATGGTTGGGTTATCCCAATGTGAAGAGCTGTATTAAAGGGTCATAGCATTAGGAAAGCTAAGAACCATTGAAAGGCTAGCTACACATTTTAATATGCCTACTACCACAAAGATCTTCTGAGGTTGTTATGTTACCAAAATATATCGCTGCTCAAGACAGTTTGTTTAACTCACTTGTCACTGGAGGGCTCATTGAGATGGAGAAAAGAGAAAGCAAAGCGCATCTATGCCCATGCCCTGCAAACAGCAGGCAGTATATTTAGGAATAAATAGTTAATGGTCTGTCTATTGTACGATTCAGCAAATAAGCGTGTATGCCACATCATTTTCTCTTTCTCCTTCATTCTTTACATTTATAAAATTCTTGCACTTAAGGGGAGGTAGGCTTGGTGGTTAAGCAGCTCTTCCAGAGGACCTGGGTTCAATCCCCTGTACTTATGTTAGGCAGCTCAGAACCACCTGAATGTCACCTCCAGGGCATCTGATGCCTTTTCTGGCTCTGCAGGTGCACCCTCCACACCCCATGGCATATACACATACACAGAAACAAAGGAAAGGGAATTGTTTTGGTGAGGTTCCATTAGCCCTATGTATGGTGAGACTTACAAAGGGTGGAGAAGATTTTATATGCAACAAACAGAGTCAAGTCCATATTGTACAGCCACTGTAAGTATCAAACAGAAGTGGTAGGCTTTCCTTTATTATTATGTTGAAAATGAAACAAAAAACAAAGGTTTGAGATCATTCAATTCTTGGCCACAGTTTAAAGGAATAAGAACTTCTTGCTTAAAATAAAATCAATTAATGGTTTTGGGATTAAGTTCTTTTCTGAAAGTACAAAACATTCTAAATAAACCTGGGCAACAGGTTTCAAAGTCTCACAGAAGAATTAACTTTTGTTCAGAAACCCTTGAATCAAAGAGTTTCCTATTTAAAGTTGGCAAAGAGTATTTATTAGAACGACTTTTATCATGATTTTTTTTTAAAAAAAAAAGCATGAGTAAATGTTATTAGTGTTGGAACTTGGACTGCTCAGACACATGTTTTGTCTGTGACCTTTGTGTACCTGAGCCAGCACAGGTACATGGTTTCAGTGCACTTGACTTTTGTCACAGCCCAGAACAAAAGGTTGTAATGTCATAAAAGCAGTCAGAACATTTTCTTCTGAGCCACATTCGATAACAGAAAGACTTGTTAGGTTCTTCCACATTCCTCTTTATATAAGAGAGAGAATTAAAAGTTGCTTAATATCATATATAATTATTTTGTAAAGGTGACTCCATGCTCACATTCTGTCATCTATCACAAGATTAAGAACACTGATGCCTTTGTTGTTTTATTTAATCTTTGTTTTAGTTAGTGTAGAAAATAATGGGTTTCATTATGATGTTTCATACATTCCTAGCATCATATTTGGGCCTGGAGGGTATTTTTTTAAGTTGATGTTTTCATAATGAGAACTTTTTTTTTTTGCTCACAAGCCCTCATGTCCTCAACTCCTTCTAAGTTCTCTCTAGAGTTTTGAAAATAAAGTAAATTCTTTACTGTTGATAGTGAAATACGAGAAAAAAAGTATAAAAACCCAACTAACCAGAATTTAACTAGATTTTATTTTGTTGTATTCTATTGTATTTCTGTTGTAGTGCAGCAAACAAAATTGAATGTATAAGTAAAATTTAAATTGATGAAAGATGACAGAGGATGTCTTGAACTTAGGTCAAAGTGTGTGTCATCTACCATATTTTGTGAATTAGATATCTATCATCTATACAGGAATTTTTATCTGCCTGAGGACAATCAAGACATTTGCTACCACACTCCTTGTACTGTTTTTATGTGGGTGGAAAGATTATGCTAATAGTAACTTAATTTAGTCAGACTTCTTGACTCCAACAGAAGATAAAACAACTATGAAGTTCATTCCCTGGGTGTTCTGTTTACTGTCTTTTCAATCCCAATCCTGTGTCCCAAACAGATAGGAGCTTAAGTCAGATCCCAGCTTACATCTTTGGCTCACCTGTGATTCACAGAATTCTGGAAGGATGGTTTCTCATCACGGTGTGGGATTGTGAAATTTTTTGGCTGTACCTGAGGGAAAAAGCCTGATTCAGTATGTTGGCTATTACACGCTTATCTAAATAATGAAGCTTATCAAACCCTAGTTGTGTCTGACACCGTTCACAAATCTGTTTGCATTTTCCTGCTCCTACTCTCGGAGCAGCCACCACTGCCTTCCACACACTGCTTGCTCCTGGTATAAGGCCTGCTCTCTGAACACTCAGAAGATATCGCTGCACTTCCTTGCTTAATGGTGTCTGTCTTTCCTGATAAACTTGCATCCGAGGAGACAGACTACATTTCTACACTGTTATGTCTGAGAATTAATGAGCAAATGATGCCAATGTGAAGCACATTTGAAAGCATATGCCTTTCTCACAGGCTAAAATCAGCAGAGTGATAACTTCTCCAGTTAGGAAATACCTCATTCTTGAGCTACTTTGATCCTAGCACTCTAGGCTGGCTTCCTTCAGGAGAGAGCACTTTCACTCAGCACCCTTCCACTGAAGATGGATACCTATGACAGAAAAATGGCAATTACAAAAACATGGGTGCAGGTGTTCCCTTGGCCTACTCAATGAGTGACTTGGGACTTAAACTCATGGCATAATAAATTTGCAAATTGTTATGTGTCCAATATCTCTAGGGATTCCTGAAAATAGAAAAACTCAATGCCAGCTCTATCTGAATGGTCTAGCATTTTTAGTCAGATTGTTCTCCAGAATCATTGGCTGAGGGAAGATGGAAGAGAAGAAGATTGGGAGTCAAGGAGCATCAGGGGAAGTGAGAGCAGCAGGCTTCAGTGAGGACCTAGTGGGGAGAAGGGGAGAGAATATTCCTGAAACAGACCTCTTTGCTTTTCCTCAAATTCCACCTGTGGTTGACTCTAAAGAAAGGGTCAGGGAACTTACTACCTCCTGTAGAGTAGTACCACCCACATTCTACAGCCCCTTACTCTGGCTGGTAGTATTTTATGCATAATATGGGGTCTAGAGGCTACACAGAACAAAGCTACTGATGATGGCATTTTTTGTTTCTAAGACAAATTGCTTCTGAATGAATCTACTTACTTTTCTCAAACCTTAACTGCACAGATTCATGGTTATAATTTGATATGTGCACATAGTGTGATGACCAAATCAGAGTCGTTAAATATTTCTCTATCCTTAAATACATTTTTAAAATGTGGAAAAATACGTGCTAGTTTTTCTAGTATGTTGTGTTAATTTTGCTACTTAACACGTTACTCTCCTAATTATTACTTTGTATTTGGAGTTTTCCAGTTCCTTGCCTCCACTGTACATAAAACAATAAGCTGTCATGAAGTGCAGTCATCCCACTGTGCTATAGGCTTATACTTGTAGGACTTCTTACTTCCATTTATCCTTGGTACCCATTATTCAGGCTTACTTTATTCTCTCCCACCCTTCTCGCCCTTTAATGCTCTCTATTGTATATCCTGACTAGCATCTGAAAAATTTACATATGAGAAAATAGGTAATATTTGTCTTCCTGCACCTGACTTATTTCATTTAATTAGCACAGTGACATCAGGCTATATAAGATTTTGTTGCAAATGAGAAGATGCTGTTCTGTATGTTGCTGAATAATATTACATTATGCATGTACCACCTATTCTCATTCCTTCCATCCCTTTCATCTCAAGGTTGGATACATATCTTAGCTACTGTGAACAATATAGTAATCAGCATGTGCCCTTTTAATATGCTGACATGATTTTCTTTGCCTATATAATAGAAGAGAGATGGTTGGGTCACATGGTAGCTCTATTTTGAGGTTTTTATTTTAAGGAACCATCATGCTATATGCTATCCATAATGACTAATTCCAATTCCCACAAATATGCAAACATTCCCTTTTCTTCACGTTTTTGCCAGTATTCATTATTTATGAACTTTTTGGTAATAACTATTTGAATCAGAACAAGATCTGCCTTCACTACTTCCTAGTGAAGTAGAGATCTTTTGATCATCATTTGAATTTCTTCCCCTAAGAAGCAGCTGCTCATATCCTTTGTTCATTTGACATTGGATTTTTATTATTGAAACATTAAGTTCCTTACATATTCTAGACATTAGCCCATTGTAAATGAGTGGTTTGCAATCCACTCATTTTATAGGTGTCTCTTCACTCTGTTTCTTTTGTTCAGATTTTTAGCTTATATGTAGTTATATAATCTTTTAAAGCTTATATGGTTATATAATCTCATGCATTTATATTTGGTTTATTTTCTGTTGTCTTATACCCTCCTCCAAATCACAGCCTATATGGACATCTTAAGTATTTTTCCTGTTTCCTTCTAGTAGGTCTTTAATCTATTTTCTGTTTTCTTTTTATAAGGTAAGAGGGGTCACTTTTTTCTCTTTTTGCTTTGAGTGTCTGGTGTCCTGAGCACTGCTAATAAAGAGGCTGTCTTTTCTCCCAGTTATTCCTTTTGGCTTCTGTGTTGAGAATCCAATGGCTGCAAAAGCATGATATTATATGTGGGTTTTGTGGTGGATCTCTTTACTATGCTGGTAAAGTTCTCTTCCATTCCTAGGGGTCTTTACATCCTCCCCTACTATCTTCACTGAATGAGCTGTTAGGGAAGATGTGGGTGACAGAGAAACTACAGAAACTTAATAGTTTCTTCCCTTGGTAGATGTCATGTAGTGTGAGGCTAGCATTTCAGGCTTTCTTTCTGTCTTCCTGTAGTTTCTCAGCCAGTTCTGATGCAGCATGGAAGAGTTCCTAGGCACTTCTGTGTTAGAAGACTGTTAGTGTAGCATCTGTAGCAAGCAGCGAAGCCATAGCCTCATAGATCTATTCCTGTCATGCCTGTGCTAGGGCAAAGGTCAGGGAAAAGATCTTGGGAACAGGAGCTTCCGACGTGGCAAGTGTTCCAGTTGGCCATAGCCAGCTTAGCCCTGAGGTCGGGGCATTCTAAATGTGATTCCAGGAGTGAACGTGGGAGAAATCCCAGACCAGACCACAGTCAATGCTCACGTTGAACACTGGTCCCTGCTGTGTGGGAAACAGATGGCAACACCCAGAGCAGTGTTTGCCACGAGCTTTAGCCACACACAGATTCACTCCACTCACCTTCACTTATTACTCAGCTCACTTGTCTTCCTTATCCTGTGCCCCTCATCCTTTAACCCTTCGTCTTATAACCTTAACCCTGGCTTTCTCCACTCAAAGGAGAATTAGTGGATATCAGACTTAAAGTGGTCCTTTATCACCTGCACTTAACAGATAGCTCAATCGCCTTAAACCAAGCCAGATCTCTACTCTGACACTGAAAGCCACGTTGCCCTAATCCTAATCCTTAAATTAACCCATGTCCTAATTCTGACCTGGGTTCTCCCCTACAACAGGCCTCTTTTCTGTAGCAATTATGACATGGGCAGCACCGTGACCTTTTTCCTTCCAGATCCCCTGAGAATCTCCTTTTCCCATAACATTTCTCCTTCCCACCATTGCCCACTACAAATTAAAGTTATCCAGGCAGAGGGACACCTCTGTGTGGCTGAAGCTACTGTGGAACTTTTCCCCAGCTCTCTCCTGAGGCTCAGACTGAATTAATGATAGACTCCAATTATGAAATAACTGTAATGGTGAAGATAGTGTGCATGTGCATGTGCGTGTGTGTTTTGTGGAGGTGTTGTGGTGAGATCAGAAGCTTATCTCCTGGAATCGCTGGATGTGTGTGGCTAACAGCAAAACCCAGAGTAGCTCACAGGCAATAGCCCACTGTTTCAGCGACTTCTCTGTATTCTCCATCTCTTGTCCACCTCTCCTGGTTCACTTTTAGCTCCTTGAAATAGAGAAATCTGGGTATACTGTATCGGTAGCTGCTGCTCTCAGAACCCACAGCCTCCTCTGCCAGCTCCAACAGAGCCTTCTTTGTAAAGGGCCCCATCATTACTGCTTCTTAGAGAGCTCCAGTGGAGGCAGGGGAGCGCTGTGTCTGGAAACTTCTTGTCTGTTGCCCCTTTGCCTACCGTTTTCATTTCCGGGAATGTGGAGTATAGCTGCTTGTTCCTGGGCGAGAGATTTTCATGCTCATTCTTTCTGGCCTATGGGGAGAGGGGACAGAGATGGGTAAGATAGATACCCAGGGCAGGTAAAGAGTTAAAACAGGGGAGAGAGGGAAATTTTCCTTCCATAAAAACAAAATGGATAATCTGCTCTGCAGAGAGGCTGCTGAATCTGGGATTTGCTGCCATTTATGGGTTCACAAAGGGATTAATAAGCAGGAGGGAGCGACCCCAGACAAAGTAGTGGTGGCGTTGGGGCTGCTATATACAGTGGTAGAGATGTGAGGATGGCTGGCACAGGGGACGAGGAACAAAATTCCAGCAGGATCTCTGCCTTTTAGCCTGCACACACATGGCAGAAGTGCTGCATTTCCCTATGGGCAGCACATTTCCCCCATTTTTCAAACGAGTTCCACCAAATGGCCTGGGAACTTCTGACATAATGAAAACCTTCCTGTAGGTCTTTGTGCACCATGCATCAAGCCAGAGCTGATCTAGAGCTGGTATATCTCTTGTGAGTCCTCTCCTTTGGGGAAGAAAGGCTGTGCCAACCAGGCAAAGGAAGAGCTAATAGAAGGAGGATGGGATACCCTTCTAGTCACTGTAAAAACTGCTTTCTTTCTGACTTCATCTTTGCAAGATGGGAGAGTCTCAGAACATTTACACCTAGAACAGAGGGCTCTAACATATATGTCTGGCTGAGGTTTCCTTAGGAGATGGATGAGAACTTGAATCTCACGTTACATTTGCAGATTCAACCTAGCTCCTTTTGATGCATGCTGACATCCAAGTAATCTGATGCACCCACAGAAAATATAGGTAAGAAGAACACTGCAATGACAAGCTGGTAACAACTAACAACTTATGCTCTCTCCTTCCAGTTGGCCCATGTATGCCCTGACTTATTCCTGTTGTCCTGGGAGGTGTGGGAGACAGAAGAGGTTGAATATGTCTATCCAGCAGTGTGCAGTAAAGGTGACCTTTGCCACATTAATCTTTGAGTTTCATCCTGACAGATTCATGGCTTTTAGAGTTTGAAGACTGAATATTACTGACAAAAGTTGAATTCTCCTGACAAATGTTTAAACTATGCCTTATCTTTATAGGACATGAGAAAGAACCAACTCACTATTAATTAGCGCTGTGGGTTGGCATGTGAGAGCATGAGTATGAATAGGTAGATTTAATAATTTAACATGCAGTATTTATTGTGGGCACCATATATGGGGTGGTGCCATATGGTGACATAAATAAGAAAAAGCTCTTAGGGAGATATGAAGATAATACAAATTCACTATTCGATGGGTATACCAAGGTAACCAAGATACAGCTGCTCACATCAAGCTGCCCATCATCTACCAATCTGAATCCCATGAGCACAACTGTTGTATTGACTACCTTTCATGGTGCTGAGACAAAATACCTGGCAGAAATGGGTAAGGAAAAGGTTTATTTTGGCTTATAATTTTGGGGATTCCAGTCCATCATGGTGGGGGAACCAGAACAGAGCCTTCTGGCCCATGGCAGCAAGAGAGGATAGTAGCAGCATCATGTTCACATGACAGCGGATCAGGAAGTAGATGGCTCATGCAGAACCAGGGGTATGGATAACTCTCAAAGTCCAGTCCCAAGTGCTCTAACTTTTTAAAGGCCCCACAGCCTTCCCTATAATGTCATAAGCCGCAGATGAAGTTCTGGAAACACAGACTTCTGTGGGAGTCACTTCACAGTCAGACTCTAACAGTGCTGAAGGTGCTATGACAGAAACAACTTCTGGGAGCCCCAGTGAAGCTACTGAGCATTGCTGACTTCATTGGGAGTAATGAACAGAGGAGAGGGTCTGAGAGGAGGAAAATGTCAAGAGATGCGTAGAGTGGCACTTTCTGATGAACAAGCGAAAGGGAAGGCATCCCAGGCCCAGAAAACAGTATGTGATAATGTGGGAGAATAACCTAGCAAATCCCCCTCTGGTGGTTAGAACATCCTGGTTGCCTGGTGGGAGAAGGACTTGGATGAGAAGAGGGACTTGAGAATGAACTCTCTGTGTATGTTCCTTGGTTTTGAGCTGAGTCAACTCTCTGCCATGCCTTCCCAGTCACTTTTGGGGTGACCTGCCCTGTAGCTCAGGCACCTCCATCCATTTTCTGTATCTTTGAGGTCTTGAGACTCATGATATCTCTAAAAACAAAATGCCACCCAAAGCATCAGTGATACCTCTGGGACCTTAGAAAAGAGACAGGGACTACTTCTTGGTGTAGGAATAAAGAAGTTGTTCTTAGAAGGGCCTTTGGTGGTAGGTTTGAGGGTAAGAAGACTTGGATAGAGGGTGGCAACTGTGAGGAAACACGATAATGCAGATTATCTTCTATGTAATGAGTTCCTTCCACATTGAAAGACTTCTGAGTTCCTCATAGAATACTACTAGAATACTTTCATGGGTTGGGATCAGAGTTTGTCACAACCAAGGGCCAAACATATTAGTGAAATCTCCAAGGGGCAGTTAGTAACCACTCTGGTAATGCTTATACAGTTCCAGATCAATAGTGGCTACCATCCTTCAGCATCAAAAGGATAAAAACATTCTCTAGATTCTTAGTCTGTCCTTGTTAACTCATTATTCTTTACAACACAGCTTTTTCCTCCTGTTGCTGTGATAAATAAAATACACTGGCCAAGGTGACTTAAGAGTTTCCTCTGACTCACAGTTCTAAGATGCAGTCAATCATGGCAGAGAAGTCAAGGTGGCAGGGACTGAAGCAGTTGGGTACTGCATTGTCAGTCAAGAAGCAGAGCTCAATGAATGCTCGCATACTGTGCTCAGCTCAGGGTCCCCTCCTCAGGGAATAGTGCCACCCACAATCAGCAGGTCTCACTGTCATTAACATAATGGGCAAAGGCTGGTCTCCAAGGTGATTCTAGATTCTGACCAGTTGACAACATTAGCTATCATGTTTTCTCAGAAAACCCGCTTCCTTCCGACTTTTATCACCTACTTAGGTTAAGCTGGATGTCTACCTTTCTATTCCATTGTAGGCTTGGTAAAACTTTCTTTGCAGTTTATGATTTATTCAAAACAATCTTTTTGTTTCCACCACCAGTTAAGAGTTACTTAACTTCAAGAACTATGCCTTCCATGTTATGTTTCAAGAACCTGTAATGGACACAGGTCCACAATTTAACAAATATTGAATAAACGAGTCATGGTGAGTTATTTGAACTAATAGATGCAAATACAGACATATCCCAAAATATTGCTGTTATAAAAATGTATTACAGAAATCTCACAAGAAGAGCTGCTCTGTTCTTCTTTATTGGGAGGGTGGGATAAGTAGGCTTAGAGTTACAGGAGGCAGCTGCAATCTGCAAATCTGAAGTGGATGTAAATCATTTTGGATTCCATGTTCGAGAGGGCTCCTTTCCTCCAGTCATGCTTTCTTTCCCGGCCATGGAACCAAGGTCTTTTTGACCTGTACCATTTTCACCTTATTTTCTTTCCCTAAGGCTGGCATAGATCCAACAGCAGCAATGGAGAAAAAAAGTGGCCAGGCTTACTGCCAAGCTCCTGGTGATATCATCTCTCCAATGAGAGACTCTGGAACATTAATGTGTCTCTTGTTTTCTAAGCAGCCATCTTCAAGACAGCTCACAGTAGTAGCAGGAAGGCTACAGCAACCTGTAAAAGTCTAGCAGAAGTATAACCAGATGTCAAGCAGTCCCCAGATGTTGAAGACTCCTCATGTTTTACAACTGCAAGATCTTATTTTAGGACAGTATTT
Organism: Phodopus roborovskii; assembly: GCF_943737965.1. Taxonomy (NCBI): domain Eukaryota; kingdom Metazoa; phylum Chordata; class Mammalia; order Rodentia; family Cricetidae; genus Phodopus; species Phodopus roborovskii. The sequence goes on from NW_026126433.1 coordinate 33,444,448, forward strand.
TCTGAGGTTGCAGAGAGCTGGCTCATGGCGCAAGATTTTGGATTTCTAAAATTCTTGATAAAGAACTTGAAGTTTATTTCATCCTTCCCATTCTTACACACCCACCCAACATCCCTCCACCCCCCCCACATCTGTTTACATAACAAAACTGAAAATGTAAGTACCAGATGGTAATTTTAAAAATAGACAAGCTTGATTTCAATATAATGATAATTTGCCTATGTCCTTTTTGCCCTTTACCACATCAAGTCCTTTCCCTTGTTATACTCCTGACTTAGCTGACAGACCTTTCTGGTTTTCTCTCTCCGTTAACCCAGTGAAGGCTAAGAGACTTATCTAGTAACTCATCCCACTTAGGGTCAGTGATTGAGATTTTTTTTTTATCTTGTTTTGTTTTTATAAAAGGGTCAAAGACAGATGATTTTTTTCCACTCATGGTAAAAGTAGATCCTCAGAGTCTACTTGAGGGCATGATTATCCCTCTACCTTTAAAGACTGAAAGGTTAGTCAGTTCACTGTTCCAGAAAACCCATAAAATAACTACACCATTCTCCTCTGTCTGAAAATATCAATGATTTCCATCGAAGAATAAGTCCAAAAGTTCCCCCTACTATTCACTAGGAAAACATTATACACAAAAGAGCCAGGCATGTACCATACAGACTTATTAAATACAAGTTCTGTGATCATAATCATTTTACAACAATCATATTCATTATCCTGAAGGTTTTTTCATAGTTGTATATATTTGATAAATATAAACAGGAAGAAGACTTAGGACCATATGAGGTAGTTTCTTTGGTGGTGATGACTTTCAAAATTTAGAATCAAGGAGAATTAGCTAAAGAGTTCTTAGTGGTGAGGAAATGGGATTCATCTTTTATTGTTTCCCAGCTGACCCTCTGATATTGAACAATGTCTTCAGCCAATGTTTTTTCTTATAGGTCTGCTGAAAGCAAAATAAATAATACTGTCATGTTTAATCTGACTTCATTAGATCAGTAAAGCAAAGTCAAAGAGGGTGGCAAGCCACGAGGGGTGGGGAGATGGGGGAGGTATTGAGAACGCACTCATCAGTGTGTGCCCTGCAAGTCCTGGCTAGCTCCTACTCAGCCCCACAGGTTGGCAAAGGAGGTTTAGAGTCTTGGGTGCTGTTCTCCAGGTAACTCATGCACTTCTCCCTCCATGTAGGATAAGTAACCTTCTGGAATCTTCATGAGGCAAAATGCTAGGTGAGAGTATGGCTAGTGAAAATTCTGCCCAGTAGACACTCCAGGAAATGTTTATGTTTCATTCGAAAGTTTCCATGCTGTCCACTCCCCCACCCCCCTTCTCCTGGGTATTGTTTTAGAGCCCCCTGTCTCCATGCATTCTATTCTTGCTGTCTGCCTCTCTCTCCCAGACCCTTATCTTTCTTTACCCTCTGTCTGCTTCAGACACATTTGTACCTGCAGCTGCTGCATGCCCCCCCCCCCCCAGGGCAAGCGAGGAATGCTACTGTGGAATGTGAGAGTTCAAATTGTGCCCTTTGATTGTTGATGGTGAAGAGGAAGGGAGCCAGGTGTCAGGACCTTTGTACCTACATGGTGCCCAGGGCCTCTGCTTGGCCACAATGATTAGCAGTTTCTTGGCAGGTCCCTGGCTTGGGGATAAAGAAGATACAGTGTCCACAAAACATGTCACTCCCCTGAGGCACGACATAGTTTCTTTCTGAAAAGGAGCAGCTGTTGAGCCTGCATTTATCTCATGGCATACACATGGCTCATAGCATACTCTGGAGGGCTGTTTTGACAGTGGCACAGCATGGTGCCTAAGAGAACAAGTATCCTAGATCCCTTAGAGATCTTTCCCACCTTCAAGGGTGATTCTTTCTCACACACAACAGTGGAGAGCAGACCCCGGTACGATGAAAATGAGGGTGAAAGCCATGGATTTCTATTCTTGAAGGAGCAGTGCACTTGGGATTCCTCTTAGGTCTGCCCAGAGACTGCTCTCTCAGACCTACTATTTATTGGTTTGGCTGCTGGAGGCTATTGCTCCTAATTGCCCTCTAGCGGTCATTCATCAACATTGCAGTCACACAATGCTAAGCACTGCAAGGCCTCCCGTGTCTTTAGGAAAGCCTCTGCTGCAGCCACAGGGTGCTTTGGTGTCTTAGTGTCTGGGCTGCCACAATGCGCCAAGACGCAAATAAACTTCCGGGAGCAAGCAGTTGGCGGCAGATGAGAGCTTGTCTAAATAGTTTAGATCTTGGTGACTGAAAGCTTCTTGTCTGTGGTCAGTCTCCTCTCTTCCCTCTCCTCATCACCTAGTACATGTCACCGTAGCCTTGCTTGCTTGTTCAGGGTGTGAGGGGAACTAACTAACCAAGCTCTTAGCACAGCTTGGACCCCAACATCTCTGTGCTGAAATTGGTCTCTCTGCTCACAGGTAGTGGTTTTATGGGCTCGCTATGCTCTGCCTGGGCGCACAGGCTTGCTGCTCCCCTTTCACGGAGCTCTGTCTGACCCTTGGGTGTTCGTCAAGCATTTCCTACCCCAGTCTCTTTCGCTCTTTCTCCAAGCTGGCTCTGAATTATAGGTGTAAATGTGTTACCTCCACCTCTCCTCACCCCTCCCCAGCCCGAAGTGACCCCCCACACCCCTTCTCAAGGCCCCACTCTCTGGTATTTCTGTGAGTGCCAATAGTCTCATCTCATCTAGCCTGCCCTATTGCGTTTCTGTAGACTGCAAATGAGCTACTCTTAGCTGTATCGTGTTAGAATAAATGAAAAGGGTTCAGTTAGCATTCATGGACTGACATGAGTGGCTTCTAATAATCGGTGCTCACTGCTCATTACCTGTTGGGCACTGGGCCAAGTGCTGTGGGAACTCCTTCCTGTACTGCCTTGCAACAGCCTTGAAGATGCCTGCAGTTTTACAAGTGAAGGAATTCCTAGTATCAGCAGGTGTGTCCCTCCCTTCGTCCTTCTCTCCCTCCCTCCCTCTCCCAGTGCTCAAGCACCTTGTGTGTGTGTGTGTGTGTGTGTGTGTGTGTGTGTGTGTGTGTGTGTGTGGGTGTGGGTGTCACCAAAAACCAGCTGTTTCGGATTTCTGTGAGCTGGAGCAGAAGGGTCGGAGTTTTAAATGGAAGCTCCACAGGTGTAGGGATTTGTTTGTGGAAGGCATAAGTATTCCTGAGGGCCAGGAAGAGGCTGGGTTAGCCTCTCTAGAAACTAGGACTGATCTAGCTACATGCTGTATCTGAGATCCTTCTGGCAAACTCTTCCATAATTAATTTGTTTTCCTTTTTGGTATCTCTAACATTATTTCTTTTTAGTTATAACATATTGAAGTACTAAAATACTTGAGTCAGGGCAAGAACAAATAAAACCTGGTTTTAATTGTGGTGATACAAATTCATTTAATTAAACAAATAAATATTCATGAACCCTGATGATGTGCCAGGTACAGACTCATGTTAAGACAGGAAATACATCCATATTCTATATTAGGGACAAAGGAACAGACATTCTATTTTCTTGAGACAAGACAATTCACAGAGGGCTTCAGTGAAAACATTCTGAGTACCTTTGATATGATATCTGGAACTTGAAGCAAATTTGGCAAATCCATGTCTTTCTTGGATAAAGTCAGAACAGTGGCAGAGGCATGGTATCTAAGTGATCAAAGCAAAAGCAAGTTAGAAAGTCCTTGGTGTGGAGAAGCAGGCCCCAGCTGTTTTGAGGCCAGGCCTGGGGACTTGTACTCCCTCCTGCTCCAGTTCTGCAGCTCTGCATAGCTGGGGCCCGTGCGGGCTCAGGCCATGGGGGCTCAGGCCATGCGGGCTCAGGCCATGGGGGCTCAGGCCATGCGGGCTCAGGCCATGGGGGCTCAGGCCATGGGGGCTCAGGCCATGCGGGCTCAGGCCATGGGGGCTCAGGCCATGGGGGCTCAGGCCATGCGGGCTCAGGCCATGGGGGCTCAGGCCATGGGGGCTCAGGCCATGGGGCTCAGGCCATGGGGGCTCAGGCCATGCGGGCTCAGGCCATGGAGCACTCCCACATACACTCTTAGGCCACTTTGGCTTCTCTCTTCCTTTTTTTTTTTTTTAACTAACCAATTGCAGTCCTGGATGAGATACAAACAAATCAGGGGGAAAGATTGCCCCTGGAAGCCAAAGTGCACAGAATGAACTGTACCTTAGATTTCTTCTTCAAAGTGTCTACATAGATGTGAAGTCTTAACAATAACCAAGAACCCATCCTTTGGTGCCTGGCTGGGTTTTCTGGACTTTACATCCCTGCACACTTCAACAACTTACCTCTTTCTTCCCACAGAATATCTTTCACTGGAACATTCTTCCCAGTTACAAGGTGAAATGGAGATGTGACAGGGCCACACCGGTTGTCTCCACAGGATTACCTATTGTCCCATTTAGTTGAAGTGTTAGGGGTGGAGGCCTTGGTGTGAGGATGGTAAGACACTGGGCATGCCCCTGCCATCCAAGGGATGGAAACAGAGAATGCTGAGCCTCTGCCAAGAACACCTCTCCTCTTTAGTGAGAAGGGATTTCATTGTTCATTGTTCATGTGAAAGGAGTGTGGTGTTCATGAAGTATTTATGGTTTCATTTCTCATGCCACTTCCCTGGGTCCTAAGAAGCGGGGGAGGTGGTCTGATATGAATTCCTCCACAGGCTGTCTTGAATTTATTATTCCAGAAGTGACCAGGACAAACAAGAAGGCAAAGTCGGTCCTGCTTCAGCACACAATAATCTCTCATTAACAGGACCTCTGTGTCCTGAGCTGCTTTGGACAGTGGGTGTGATTTCAGCACACTGCAGCCAAGTTGAGGGACTGCTCCTTAGTGGCTTTGTACAGACCTCCCCTCTCTACCACTTCCTGGGGGGGGGTCTTACAGGTCTCACTTCTATCCCTATAGCTGTGTTTCCACAGCTTGTTTGAAGCTGGGAATATCCCGAGACGTATTTCACTAAACATTCCTTTACCTTCTCTAGACCATTCTATTAGATCTGCTTGTCCAAGTGCATGTAATACTTTGAGTGCTTTAAATTATCCCCTAAGGGCTTAGGAAAGTTACTGTTAAACCAACATTCTGGGACCTGAAACTCGGGACAAATGAAGAGTTTCTGTTCTTATAAACGGCTAGACATCAATTGTCCTCTTTCTGTTTCCAATAAGTCATGTCCCTGCCCTGTCCTTTGAGAGCTGAGGGCACTTCACAGGTCTGGTCCAATCACAGTTTGGTGAGGGAAGTAGGTTCATTTCTCTAAGCAGAGTTTGAGATTACTGCCTGGGTCTTAGAGGATAGAATGAGAAGAATTTCACTTACTACCATATGGAACTTCTCATCACTAGCCTAAATGTGGTGGGGTGGGGGAGATAGCATCCTGGCCATTGCCGATAGACAACCCAGTCTTAACTCTGAAAGAACAGATGCCATGACTGTCTAGCTGGGTGCTAAGCCTGCCTCTCTCAAGCCCGGCTCTGTCCTCCACTCCCCACCTTTCACCAAAAGGCTTGTAGGCACAGGGGGATTGGAGGCAAGATGAACATGTATTGTGTGCTCCCCTGGGCTCAGGGGCACAGCTGGTGGGCAGCGAGGACTATGGGATAGTGGGGGCCAGCTTATTAGACGCCAAGCACTAGCAATTGAAAATTTCCAGATTTTAGGAAAGCCAGCATATTTGCCCCCCACCCAGGCTCACACATCTGAGGCAACACTGACTCAGGTTGAGGGCAGGATGTCACCTTTGGTCAGTTCTCCCATTCCCTGCTGACTCCATGTGACCAGCCTTACCAGTGTGGCATCCATCTAACTGTCATCAGCAAGTGAACTTAGGACATAAGCACAGTTTAAAAAGATGTTAAGTTGTCATGACTCACGACGATTCTTGAGGTGTTGTCAACTCTTAATAAGTATATCACTTTGTTGCTTCCGAAGCAGACCTTTGACTTTATTGAGCCTCTGATTGCTCATGCCAGACACACACACACACACACACACACACACACACACACACACACACCCCTGAACAATTAGCACTCAAATGTTTAGTTTGAAAATACACAATCCCATCTATCAGCTTGTGGAAAATTGTTTTAAAGTACAGACAAAGTAAAAATGTAGTAGGGATGCCCCTCATGGAGTCATCTGTTTACAGACGTAGGAGTGCATGACCCACAGGCAAGGAAACTCTTGGAAAGTGTGCTTTTTCTAGCAACCTCTTCCAGTTTATGATAAGTCTATGAAACTGCCTCTGGGCCTTCCTTGCTTAACCCAATTCTTTACTTCCCTCCCTCCATCGTCTCACAACCTACCTCCCCCCCTCCAGAGTAGTGATGAGGGATGATTTAATCACTAAAGGGGAGGGGGAGGGTAATGAGGAGCATAATTACTTTAAGTGGAAACTGAAATGCCTCCTACATACAAATTATCAATTTTCAAAAACAGAAGTGTGTTCTTTATTGGCTTTGGGGGGGGGGTGAAACTGGAGAAAGCCCCAAGTAAAAAACAGCAGCTACTACTCTATAAAAACGAGTTGTCATGGTTCTGGACTTTTGATAGTTAGCATTTGAAGACTGGAAACTAAAGCAGGGGAGGGGAAGATATTATAGGATTTTGAGCAATATTACCTAGTGTTGAATATTGTAGACAGAAAGGAAGGCTATGCAGGCCTCATCTCCTCTGGCAAGGCCTTCACGAAGCATAACCATTGTCTGAGAACTCTAGGGCATTTCTAATTTGTGTAAGCTTGACTGGGGTTTCTCCACTGATCGCACACACCTCTCCCCCTTGGGAAGACACCCCTTGAGATCTTGCTCAAACCCTTTGTCCTCAGAAGCTGGGGGATTACCTTCCAGGGACACTGAGTACCAGGGGCTTGTTCACCAGGCTGGCCTCACTAAGCCAAGGAACTTTTTCAAATTTTGGAACAAAAGCCTAAGGAGAAAGGGAAAGAGATAATTTTTCAGAGTTTATCACACTTATAAAAAATGAAAATAATTGTTAAAGGAGGTCACAGGGCTGGAGAGATGGCCCAGTGTTAAAAGCCTTTCTTTGAGAAAACCCAGTTTCAGTTGATAACACACACCTATCAGCTCACAGCTGCATGTAACTATAGTTGTAGAGGATTTAGCACCCTCTCGTATGGCCTCTGCATTTCAGGAGCACATACTTATACACAGACACGTGTGTCAATAAAATTAAAACTAGAATAATATAACAGTTAAACACTTGACTAGTGCTGGCACTATGATAACCCACGTGAACTATTAGCAATCAGATAGCAATCACCTTTACAGAATTTTTTACACCTGAGTCTGTAAGCCATCCCATAAAGTGGCCAAGAATAAATATGTGCCTTTTATGGCTTACAAATGAAGACTTCAAAGTGAAGACAGTGTGAATTCCTCTAAGTGGCACTGTTAACAAGTGGGTTCGTGCTTCCTGACTCTTATGTCCACTATATCTGTATCTTACATATTTTCAGTTCTTTGTACTTACATCTATTGATAAATTCTGTAATATTTCCATGAGCTCAGCTGAAAATCAGCCATCTCTTGTCTCAATCCTGTAGTCATGCTTTCCGCCCCAAGGGCCTCTACCCTCACTCTTTCTGGGTTCTGGGAAACAATTGAGTTTTAGAACCATCCACATTTGGACATTTTATCTAGTTGCAATCAGTATATAGCTGCCTGACTTTGGACAATATAAACCTAGGATCACATTGTCTCTGTGGAGGTCATTGCCCAGAAAGCTCCATGAGATCTGGAGGGTTTGTTGTTTGTTTCCTCTGTGTAGTTAATGCTGTACTATGAGCGCTAGAAGCCTGTGTTGGCACTGTAATCTGTAGGAAGGCTGGGACGCGTTAAGTCCCTTAGCTGAGGACTTGACAATATAACACAAACTCAACATCCGCAGCTGTTACCCCTCTTCCACCAGCCCAGAATCTGTTCCTGCCTTCTCCCTCTGAACCCCTGAAGGAGCTTCCCAGGTGCAGAGCCCTTCTCTGGGAGAGGAGCAGCCAGTAGAGGGCAGCAGCGACCTGTCGGTGTGGCGTTTCCGTGAGGGACGCTTTGGCGGTGGAGTGGTGCCGACCCGGAAGTGCTCCTTCACAGTAGTACACTTCAACCCCGCGCCCCGGATGTAGAAATCGCTGGGCGGCTGCCCTGCTCAGTCGTGCACCTCTGGAGCTCGGTGTAGGTGGGTTCCGGCATCCTTCCTGTTGGGCCAGTCCCGCAGAGCTGAGGCTTGGGGGGGAGAGGGGCAGCGGCGGGCGGGGCAGGTGGGGTGAGTGGCCGCACAAGACCCGACCCTTCCCCGTCTGGGGACGCGGACCTTTCAAATCCAGAAGTCCCCGTGCGTGAGGGTACACGCCGGGGTGTCTGGCTTTTGAAGCAAAGTCTATGCTGGCCTCCATGGAAGGTCGGCGAGAAGTTCCTCCCTCCCCTTAAATTTCCTGAATAATCTTCGTGTTTCTGACTCTGAGTTTTGCCTTCTGAAAAATGAAATGGCTATCCATCCCGCACTGGAGTTTTGCTGTTTCAGTTAATTAGAATGATGTCACTGTAGAGGGTGGTAAGCTTAGCTAATGAACAAAGGAGGTTTGAATTCTTGCTTTGGGCTGAAACGGTAGATATTATGCTTCTGTGTTGTGCAGAGTATTGTCATGAGATCTATAACTTAATTCGATGCCTTTGGGAACCTGGTAACAGCTATGGATTGTGTCCCTATAAATTTGCATAAGTTCAAATACAATCAAAGCAAAAATAGTACATACTTTAGGTGTATGAACGCCAAAGTTAAATAAAACTGGCTTAGAGGAAGATAATGAGAAGCACAAACGTTGATATTAGTTTTTGTTGGAGTTCTGGCTCCACTGTTACAGTGGGACATAAATACTCAACCAGTGTGAAACTCAGATGTCTTACTAGGCAAAGTGGTACAGGTACTAACTTGTAACGTCCTGACAGTTAAATAAGGTACATAAGACATTTAGCATTCTAAGTCAGTGATGTCATGCAGATATTAATTGTTAATATTGTATTTATTTTAAATGCCTCAAATTATGTCACTATACACAGTTGATTTAGGCTTTCCTTAAACTGAGTTGTTTGATTGTAGCATAGTCCTACTGTGACCTTTTGAAGCTTTCATACATTCACAGATCTCTCTTTTTCTAGGAATTTAGCTGTGTTGGCCTGCCTCACAGAACAAACTCATCTGCTACAGGCCTAGCCTGGTTTGCATACACAGTCTTTGTAAACAAGGAAAGGTCTGGAGGGTGTCAGCATGGTATTTCCATAGAGGTCCTAATTTGCAACTGTGTCGTCGAGGAGGAGACTCCTGTGGACTTCTCTGAGGGAAGTTGAACCAGTCCGGGTTTGAGGGAAGGATGAGATAATGTGTGCTCAACATGTAGCAGAAGTCAACACCACAGAAGTCAAGTGGCAGAAGGTTTTATATGAGCGGCAGCCCTTCCCCGACAATTATGTCGACCAAAGATTCCTGGAAGAACTCCGGAAAAACATCTACGCCCGGAAATACCAATACTGGGCTGTGGTGTTTGAGTCCAGTGTGGTGGTTCAGCAGCTGTGCAGTGTCTGTGTTTTTGTAGTGATCTGGTGGTACATGGATGAGGGTCTTCTGGCCCCCCAGTGGCTTTTTGGGACTGGACTGGCATCTTCATTGATTGGATATGTTTTATTTGATCTCATCGATGGAGGTGATGGACGGAAGAAGAGTGGGCGGACCCGGTGGGCTGACCTGAAGAGTACTCTGGTCTTCATTACTTTCACTTACGGTTTTTCACCAGTGCTAAAGACCCTGACAGAGTCTGTCAGCACTGACACCATCTATGCCATGTCAGTTTTTATGTTGTTAGGCCATCTTATCTTCTTTGATTATGGTGCCAATGCCGCGATTGTGTCCAGCACACTCTCCTTGAACATGGCCATCTTTGCTTCTGTTTGCCTGGCCTCACGCCTCCCCCGGTCATTGCATGCTTTCATTATGGTGACTTTTGCAATCCAGATTTTTGCACTGTGGCCCATGTTACAGAAGAAACTGAAGGCATATACCCCACGAAGCTATGTAGGGGTCACTTTGCTTTTTGCATTTTCAGCTTTTGGGGGTCTTTTATCCATCAGTGGTGTGGGAGCCATACTCTTTGCCCTTCTGCTGATTTCCATTTCGTGTCTCTGCCCTTACTACCTCATTCGTCTGCAGCTTTTTAAGGAAAATATTCATGGGCCTTGGGATGAAGCTGAAATTAAAGAAGACTTGTCTAGGTTCCTTAGCTAAGCTAGGGACCTTCATTTCATTATTACAACAAGCTGAAAGACTTAGACCCTGACCAGTATAACACTTAAAGGCAGAGTTCCTCTCTTGAAGCTGTGGGCTGATCTGTGTGGTAGAACAGAGAGAAGAAGGAAGCATTTAACCTAGGGCTCAGGGGAAGAGTTTTGACCTTCAGTTATTTTGTGACTGAAAAATCTTTCTGGTGCTGTCATGAATTATTGTCCCTCTTTATTCCTTGTAACAAATGATATAATGTGAGTTATGCTTATTAAAAAAGTAACACCAATTGAATTGTCTCATATTTAAAAAATACCCTTATTTATATGAAAGAGAGAAAGAGAAAGAAAGAATGTGTGTGTGTGTGTTTTGGTTCTGTTTTCAGTATGGATGTCCTAGGCATTCAATCTAGGCCTTGGCAACAAATGCCTTTACCAGCTGAGCTACCACACTGGCCCTGTCTCATGATTTTTTTTTTTTTTTCTGACAAAAGTGGTCTGAAAAATAGTAGGTATGTGTACTAAGTTATTTCTGTGTACTGATGAACACCTCTATATATTTAGAGCCCAAATTTGAGAATTCAGGGTAGTGGTACCCAGCTTGTTGTCCAATACTACAGAACCATTTTAGTTCTTAGTGGACCATACATCTAGCCAATAAAGATGTATCATAGAAGCAAAATTTTAGAGACATTGAAAGACTGTAGAGAAGTGAGTTCATCTGAAGCAATTAGGCAAAAAGAGGTGACATTTACTCATAGAGGATATGTGGTGAAAGCCCTTGAGAGCCAGATTAAGTAATGTTAGCCAGTACCAAAAACTATGGAACTAGCAACTGTCCAGTAAGGGCAGCTACTATTGCTCCAAAAACTATTGTTTCTGCTCAGTTTGGGCTCCATGCCTGTGGAATTTTCAAGAAAGTAAATATTATAGTAGCTGTGAATCTGATTTGAACATGAAATTGCTTTGTAAGATATCTCAAATTTAATCCAGGTTGCAAGAACATTTGTAGGCAAAACATAACTACGTTTGATGTCACATCCTCTAGCCGAGGCACAATGATGGGAACGGGATAGGGATTTAGAGTTACAGAGATCTGGGGGAGGAAAGAAAGTGGGAGCATGAGTAATGGTGTATGTGGGCTCTGTAGCCCATACTGAGCAATCTAGCTTGTCTAAGGATGGGGCAAATTGAAGTCTTGAGGTAGCTAATTGTTCATTTCTCACTTTGCATCTTTAAGAATTGTGGCACTTAGATAAGCTGTGTGTGAAGAATGCCTAAGGAGTCACAGTATTAGTGCTAAATATCTCAAATGCAAAATTCAGAAACTGAAAATGTTCCCAAATCTGAAAGGCTTTGAACATCAATGTTATGCCCTGGGAAAAGCCCACAATCTATACATTATGCATTGAACATGAAAGCTTCATGTATAAAATTATTTGAGAAATATAAAATTGCCTTCATACTGTGTATAAGGTGTATATAAAATAAGTGAATTTTGTATTTGGATGGGTTCCACTCTCAAGCTATCATTTCAGAATCTGAGGAAAGAAAAGTCCAAAAATTCTCTGATCTTAAGTGGATAAGGGACACTGGGTGTGTCATAATGATTGGAAGGTAGGAAAATTTGAAGAGGTCAATGGCACAAAATGAATCAGGTACTTCCCTGAGTGGTTGCTTCCAGCCGCGAAGGTACATGTTTGTACTGTCCTCTGGTTATTGTAAGTCATTTCAAATTAGAACTAGCAAGAGAGTAGTGTACTGTGAAGTAATGCTTTTTATTTTTCTGATTTTTTCATAAATGTCTTGAATAGGATTTTGAATTAATATCTGCAGCTGTGATCTCATTCTTTTTCTGATGCTTATTGTCTCATTATAAAAAAGTGGGTAATTGTCCCCCAAGATCACTTATCTGGACAAAAGGATGCAGAAACTGCCCTGTGGAAACCCAAAGCATCCATCCACTGAGATGGATTGCACATTTTGTGCCTTGAAAGTGGTACAAATTTTTCTATAGTCCACATCATTGGATGGCAGATGGATATAGCAAAAAAAAAAAAAAAAAAAAAAAAAAAAAATTAAAAAGATCTGTGTCTCTTTTTCATGTTTTAATACCTTGACTTATTTGAATAGGTTTCCAGTTGCCAACCTTAGAAACTCATGACAGTGAACAGAATGCTTCAAAAGACTGAACCACTTTTAAGAATGGTCGGGTGAATGAATGTGACTGCTGTTTCCAGCTCTTTGTGTTGTGTGTGTGTGTATGTGTTTTATTTGGAGTCATCCAGTACTCAAATGTTACTCATATTTGTGGTCCTAGGTCAGTGTGGAGGTGATGGGGGATGGGGAGTTTTGGGATGCACTTGAATTTGAGGGGGAAGCTGTAACAGAAACTGCTTGGGTACTAATGGGAGAAGGGTACCTGTGGAGGTTTGAATGTAATTGGTCCTCATAATCTCACAGGGAGTGGCACTATTAGGAAGTATGGCTTTGCTGGAGTGGATATGACCTTGTTGGAGGAACTGTGTCATAGTTGGGACAGGTTTTGGGGTTTCCTATGCCCAGTGTCCCGGCCAACTTCCTGTTGCCTACAAGATGTGGGATTCTCAGCTACTTCTCCAGCCCCATGTCTGCCTGCATGCTGCTGTGCTCCCTGCCATGATGATAATGGACTGAACCTCTGAAACTGTAAGCTGCCATGTCAATAAAATGTTTTCCTTTATAAGAGTTGCCATGGTCATGGCGTCTCTTCACAGCACTAGAAACTCCAACTAAGACAGTACCATGAGCAGAATCCAGAGTGGGTAGCACTATGTGTTCCAAAGGGACCTAATGAATCCTGGTGGCGGGTAGAAGCACACGACAAAATGGATTATAATTGACAGAGAGCAGATGACTTTGTATTACAGTATCTTGTAGTCAGTGGCAAACTCAGGGACTTTCAAAAAGATATATGCTAAGATACTGTATGGAAGTATTAGGAAACGTTATATATAAGTGAAGTCTAAAAACAAGCAGTAGTTTTTGAGGCTTAACTAGTGTGGCTGAGCATGGAGAGTGCTTGTGGCAATACTGGAGAAAGGTGAGGGTCTAGATGGAGAGTATGGCAACAGGCATGGGAATAAGTGTATTTAGTGTTTTTTAAGGAATTTGTTAACTTCACATAGAGAGAAAGAGGAAGAGGAGGTAAGAAGACAGGGTAAGTGCAAATACTCTAGCAGGAGTAGACTTGTGTGTCTGTTAACTCTGCCACGAACTAACCAGGGCACGGAGCAGGATATAACAATGGGAGAAGTTACATTTGGGGTTCTTGAGATGATATATCCAGGCAGAGGATGAGCTCCATATGCTGCACCCAGAGCATACTGGCTCAAAATTCTAAGCATAGTTTACATGGATACCGAGACAAATAGAACAGCATGCTTTTGGGTTTGGAATTTTTTTCTCACTCTAGTTGCCCCACAAGTGGGCAATCATGGAATTCAAAACAGGTGACAGAATGACAAACTGAATAACCCAAATGATAGAAATCAAAGGGACAGGAGGGACCCTTTTGCAAAATGGATTAGACACTAGAATTCAGCCCAGGAGGAAGACTCAAAGGGAACGTGACCAAGGCCTATAACATTATTCAGAGTAGGACTATGTAGTTCACTAGTAGAGAAATTCCAAGCATTCCTCAAACTTGAAAAAAAAAAATCAGAGAGTAAAAGCAACTATCAGTTTGTTCACTAGATCATGACTTAGAGTAAACACTGAAGTTGCATCAGTGTGTGTTTGTGCCAAATGAAAATATATTTTTACCAAATTTCTGCATTTTCTCTAAGAAAAATCTCACAGGCCAGCAATATAAATGAACCCTAAAAAGGTTTAGGGAGAATGAAACAAAACATCATGCTTTGTTTTGTTTTTAACCCTTAGAACACCTCAGCCCTTAGCTGTTGCTATTAGGATGATAAGACTAGCCTGTGGCACGCTCATTGGCTGGTGGCTGATGGGAATTCAAGCCTAGGAAATGATTCATTTGACTTAGTATGGCAGTTGCTAGGAACACAGTTCATCCCTTAAATCCAGTACTCTAGCTAGCCTCAGCTTAAACCACACTAAAAGGGTTGGGACAGTATATTAATGATGGAGATTTCTAAAGTAAATAGTGTTTCAGGGAGGCGCAACAGGGGAAGGAGTTCAGTAGTATTGTAATTTTATCTCAACCTGTCAAATACTTGTTCGTATAAAAAGCCACAGGCTCTTCTACCATTTCCCTCCTCTCTCCGATCACCACTTCTTGTCATTTGGTCTAAGTACAAGGAAAGCTAGAGGGGGTGGTGCATGTGGGAGCAGGGAGGGGAGGAGGGGGAGGCTCAAAAGGAGCTGGTATAGTTTGGATCTTATCTGTCAGTCAAAGGCTCATGTGCTAAGTGTGTGATCCTACTGGGAGGTGCTAGACCCTTCAGGGACTGGAGGCAGGGAGGGAGGTGGAGTCTTTCTAAGAGTATGCCTTGCTCAGGATGTTGGACCTGACCCTCTCTGCATCTCAGTGACTCAAGATAAGCAGCTTTGCTTCTCCATGGGCTCCTGCCATGGTATGCTTCTACACCACAGGCACAAGAGCCAATCAGCCATGGGGCTGCACCCTCTGAAACTGAGTCAAGACAATTCCTTTCTCTTTCAGCTTGCTCATGGAAGGGATTCCCCCCTCTGCCCTCCAGCCATGGAAGACAGGTGTCAGGCATTGAAATTGGGGTGGAGAGGATCAAAGAGGAGTAGAACTTCAGGGGAGGCCAAAAACCAAACCAAAACAAACAAACTACTAATTTTGTGCTGTGCTGTAGCTGACTTATGCCAAGCAGGGAGCTAGAAGACATATGTATGTGTGCAGCAACATGATGGCTCCCGGTGTTAAGCACATTTGTATGCTTTGCTGTACCGGCACCTAAGTACTGTGAATTTCTCAGAAAATTTTTGGGCAGCTCTGTGCTTAAACATTCATGCTGAGCATACATGAGGATGAACACAAGGCTATCATTTATATCTCCCAAGCCAAAAAAAAAAAGCCCAAGGACAAGAAATAAAAAAGTCAGCAGAGGGCATCAGTTACACAATTATGTAGTATTTCAAATCTTGGAATTGCATGAAGCAAGCCTGGGGCACAGTGCCCTCTTGTGGAAGTTACAAGTTGTTCCTTTTTGCAGTAGCGTTTGCGGATTGGAATTCGTACTGACTTGTGAATCATGAAATAAGGTCTGAGGTCTTCATAAACTCAGGAAGCAAATAGTAAACGGGAGCTTGATTAAATTAATAATAATACTACACCTTAGAGCACACCATGGTGTATTGTGTCCCAGTCACTATGCTTTGCACTTTGTGTATACATTATTTTATTCTCATAACAGTTCTGCAAGGGAAGTCATTTCCATTTTACGAGTTAGGAGACCAAGAATCAGAGTGAGTAAGCAGGAAATTGTCTAAGCCTATGTTGATACGTTAGGTCAATGCTCTGCTATTCTGGCAGCTGAATTGCTTCAAGGACTAAAGGCTGACTAGCAGATAGATGCTTTGAATACTTCAAAACCCTCATCGTCCCCTGTACCCTATATTCTCTCCCTCCAATATTAATAAGATATTTAATGCCTACCAAGATTTTCTCTATGCACTTTATACTATTGGTATTTTATGTATTTTATGACATTTGTCTTAGAAATTTGACAGTCAACCAATACTTTTGTGTACTTACTATATGACACATATTATATGTGCCTCGGGTATATCTCTCAATTAAAATACTTAAAGATTCTTAGCCTACTACAGTTTAGCAGGAGGAGACAGATAATGGAGATAAATAGAAGGTGATATGTGATGTGAAATGGAGGCAAGAGAAAAATGAAGAGGGCTGTGTGTCCTAGAAATCAAGGGCAAAAGTGACTGCAGTTGGAAAGGGTGAGCAGCTGTGATTAGTCAGAGTCTAAGGACTAAGGTTACGCCATTGGACCCACATGGGAGGGAGTCATATCTTTGAAAAGAGTAAGACTTTGGCGGGTGGATGAACAACCTATTTGGATTGGGCTTGAAAATAGAGAAATTGTAGCAGCAAAGTTTCTTGGAAGTTTTGCTTCTAAGAGACAGCCAAGGACTAGTATAGAAAAGGAAGGAGATGTTAGAAAAACAAAACAATGCTGTGAGGCGTGGCTACCTGAGGGGGACCTGAGTAGTATTCCTGAGTAGGTGAGAGGAGATGGGGCCTGATTCGAAAACGGATGACAGATGGGAAGAGAGTTGAGCTATGGTTACAAGTGGGCAGGTAGGTAGGGTGCTTGGGCACAGGTGTTCGGGAGTGGAAGACGAGGTGAGGAAATTCTTTGGAAATTCTTTTCTGACTCCTTCAGTTTTCTAGAGAGAATGGAGGGAGGAATAGGATGAGAATGAGGGGCTAAGTGTGAAGGAACAGAGTACACTGGGACAGCGGGGTAGGGGGAACCGTGAGAGAAGTTTTACTGGTTATCCTGTAATACTTAGGGCTTCTGCAGTGGTTTCAATGAGCATAGCCCCCATAGGCTCATATATTTGAATGCTTGGTCCCAATTGGTGGACTTTTTAGGATTAGGAAGTACGCCCATATTGGAGGTGTGTCACAGGGGGTGGGCTTTCAAAAGCCGGCTCAGTCTTCCCTTCCCCTCCTCATCTGCTTGTGACTCCTTCAGCTACTGCACCAAGCCTTACCTGCTGGCCCGCCACCATGCATCCCTCCATGATGATCATGGTCTAATCCTCAGAAACTGTAAGAAAGCTCCCAATTTGATATTCTTTTATAAGCTGTTTTGGCCGTGGTGTTTTGTCACAGCAATAGGACAATAAGACAGTTCCCTTGAGTATGGTGGTGATGAACTTAAAATAAAGCTAGTTTCCCCTTTATATATTTGATTATATTTTCCAGGTCATGTTCTGTTATGTGGTGCAAACCAGGATAGGTAGAGTCTTGGTTTTATCCAGAGTGGTAAATTAATCAATGACATGCCCTGGAGAGCAGGCTGCACATACTGTGGATTTTATAGTCTGGGCAGTGAGTTAGGCATTTGGGCATAGTGTAACAATTTTAAAAACTTGAGATTCCTGGGAGAAGAGGACAAGGACCATACAGAAGCATATGGAGGTTATAGTGCAGGGTGGATCTGGGTGCTTAGGGGTTCTGAGATGGCTGACATCGACTGGGATAAAGGTAAATGATACAAATATCAGTGAGTTCAATGTAGTATGCTGGATTTCTGCAGCCTTCTCTTCATATCGAAGCAGGTTTGACCTTAGGGTAGGGAGATACTATCATGGTTCACTAATAGGATTCATGGGCTCCTTTTCTGGGTGATGTATATTTTGACTAGAGCCCTTTGGGAATAATCACACAGACTTCCTAAGAACTATGAACATTTCAACAGCAGGCAGTGTTTTTCAAAGGTTGTAGAAACAGATTCTGGCAAGGAATCAGAGTAGCTGAGAGCCAAGGCTTGATGAAGAACCTTGGACTATGGGACCAGAGGGAACACATTCCTGCTACCTCTGGGAGGGCACAGGCAAGCTGAGCAGCAGGGAGAGGCATGTTAGAAGCAACAGAAGGTCTGCTGGGGTCTGCTTAGGCCAGGTCAATACTTTCAGCTGCTTTTTCAGCCCTCTACTCTCAGGTGCCATCAATGTTGGTTTACCTTGGGAAACAGCTGTAGTTCCCAAACAAATGAGAGCACCACATTTCTCCCAGGTGCATTTGTGTGTGAAACAGGATTGCCAAAAGCTAGAGCTATGAAGCAGCTGTTTCCCAACTGCTTCACATGCGTACAACCCCTCAGGCCTAGCTCCTCTCTCTCATTCCACAATGGGGAGAGGTAAGAAAGGAAGAGGCTCGGAAAATCGGTTGGTACCTTGCTTCCCAGGGCATCCGGGAGCAGCCTGAGGTTTTCTGCCCTGAGGTTTGTGTTGCCCACACTGGTACTGATTTCCTCAGTGCTGACAAAGACATGGTCTCTTGGGGCCACTTAAAAGCTGCTTCTGGTTTCCCAAGCTTGCTGGCTAGCTGCTCACCACCCCGGGATGGCCTGTGGCCTCGTGCTGGGCCCAAGTCACATTTGGACTCTGGTAAGTGAGAACTCTGTGGGCCTCCCACTCTTTTTAAAATTACCAAATAAACAGATCCTTAAGGCCCCGGGCAGCCTTTGTGTACATAGCTGAGAATACTTTTTGTGTTTAAAAGAGAAAAGGGCAGACAGAAGAAACTGTCTTTTGGCTCAAACTTCTCCTGTTGCTTTCTGCAGCATTCACTCAGGAGGAGAAAATACAGTGCCAAAGAGCCGGAAAGACTGGGTTTCAATAGTGTACGGCAGTTCAAAATGGTACTTTTTAAAATGTGCACAGGCAGACCCCTCTGGGTGTCTTCTTGGTGACCGTCTTCACCTTCTGGGGCACGATGAAGACTTTGTTGCATTTGTTCATGATTAACATAGTCATGAGTTTCATTGATGTTAACAGGCTGAAAATTGGATCTGATATAAAGTACCATGAAGTAAAATTAAAAACAATATGGAAGTGGTAGTGTGTAGTCTTTATCCACCAGTAGCCGGCCACCTGTTGATTGCCTTAGCATTTGACCTGGAGGTGTTGACAATATTGAAATGTAATAGTGATGGGCAGAATTAAGCAACAACAGTATTGGAAACAACAGGTGTATTCTATGATGTGGAGGCAGCTGGCCGTGCCCTTCAAAGGGTAGGGGGCACATTTATGACGTAGTGGTCTAAGTTCAATGTGATTTACTCAGATACAGACTCTATACAGAATATGGAGAGCACAGAATTGATTTTGGTTTTAGCCTTCTTGTGTGTGTGTGTATGCATGTGTGTATGTTCTGTGTGTGCATGTGGAAGCCAAATCTCAAGGTTTTTTTTTTTTCCATCAATCCTTCTCATCTTCTTTTAAGGCAAGTTTTCCACTGATCTGGAGCTCACAGGTTAGGTAGACTGACCAGCAAGCCCCAGGGATATTCCTGTTTCTGCTTCCTTAGCATTGGAATTACTGGATCTATTACGTGGATTGTGAGGATGTGAAGTGTAATCATCATGTCTGCAACTTTCTGGGTGTTTCCCTTTAAGAATGGATTTATAGTTAAGCATGTTTATCTGAGACTCTCAGGAAATTGGATGAAATAATTCAATATTCGCTTCCTAAAATTAACTGTATCAGACTTATTTGTTGAGCTATAAGATACGTGTGGCAAGCATAATGTTGCTTTTTCAAGCCATGGAATAAGGAACCTTGAAGTCTATCACACTCATTAAAATGTCCTTGTTTGTACATGAATAGCAATGCTTTCTTTGTCATCTTTGCTGTGGTTTGAACATGAAGTGTGCCCACAGGCTCATGTGGGGATCTAGTGTGGATGTCAGCTGGGATTTGAAGAAGTAGTTGGCTCCTTCTATTGAGCTAATCAATAGATCAATTCCTTGATAGAGTCAAAGTTTTATGACTTTAGTAGAAGGTGGTGAGGAGTAGAAGGTGAGGGAGTAGTGGCATGCCATGGAGAGAGAGATGCATGTCGTTACCTGTCCCTTCTTTGCTTCCTTGCCTCCATATTGGGAGATGAAGGGTGGGACAAAAAGTTAGTTGAAGAAGTGTATCTTATGAAGAACCTGCATACTATCAACAGTATATACACACTATGCTGTTTTGCCTCAACTCAGGCCCAAAGCAAATGGAGTCACTTGAGCTTGGACTGAAATACTTCCCTCATTTGCATACAAGGTACCCATGATTGACATACATTTATTTAGTGATGAAGCTCTAAAAACTATTGGATGTCTTAATTTCTCCTACCTTTAGCTCTCTTTTTTCCATCTCTTAGGTGTTCTCAGGTTTTTTTTTTTTTTTTTTTTTTTTTGAGCTGTGAACTGCAGAAAAATGGCCTCTCTGTGTGCTGTCAAGAGAAAGCTGCAGCAGGACCTCTCAAATAGGCACCAAAGCAGGTGGGAGACCCCTCCATAATTTCCATAACAACATGCTTCCTTTCTTTCCAACACTTGAATGACTTAGAATCTTGCAGCATGTATTCTATTAGGAATGAAAAGTTTGGGTTTTGATTGGCTGACATGAATTCCATTGTCTCTTTGTCAGGAGTCACAATTGGTACTTTCTGGAACATTAGGTCACAGCTGGAGCCAGTGGATTAATGCTCTTGAGATCTCAGCTAGCTGTATCAGCACTTGGGTCATTAATGGTTTTCCCTAGAAACATGACCAAGCCTTTTATCATAACAATATGTGCTAACTGCTGATTTGGTTATTTCGCAAGCTGCTTTGATTCCATTACTGCTCCTGCTGACCATGATGTTATTATGAATCCCAGAGACAACTGACACATAAAGAAAGGGGTGTCCATACAAGGACTAGCTTTCAAAAGAAGTATTAACTCCTCTTGACCATCCTGAGTTATGGCCAGCCTTGAAGAAGTAGTTCCTTTCCTACTCTGTCACACATGGAAGATGTATGTATAGGTAGAGACAGAGACCTAGTGGATGGTTGAAGGAGAGTATTATGAACGAAATAAGAACCATGTACAGTAAACACGTGCCAGTGCATCCTCACAGCATTTACTTCTAATCCATGCTTTTCTCCTGCCTCCCCAGATTCCTTCTTGCTCCCCCTGTCTGTAAAATGAGAGGGAACACACTTTTATTCAGCTCAGATGACTTAAAGTCATTCCCAGCTCATTCATTGGGTCAATTCAAATTGTAAATATCCAAATTGTGAAGGAGTAGGGAAAACTAAGTCTGTATGTAAGTTTTAGACAAAGTGAAAAAAAATGCCAATTGGAGGAAAACCCTTGCTCTGACAGCCTCAATTTGCTTGGCAAAGGGGTATAAAATAATCAGGGAATATTGTGTCTACTAATGTATGGCTCTATCTAGAAAAAAAAATGTTGCTTTAAAATTCAAGGGGCTGGAAAGATGGCTCAGTGTATAACAGTATCTGCTGCAGGGACATGATGACATGGGGTCATATCTCAGCAGCCAAGTAAAAAGCCAAGTGGGGCCACAAGCTTGCCTGTACTCTCAGTGCTGTGTAGAGCAGAGACGGGGGATCTTTGGGCCTTGCTGACCAAATTCAAAGGAATAGGGTAGAAATTGATAGAGAAGAATATTGGGAAGTCCTCTGGCCTCTGTGAGTTCATAAACAGATGCTCACTAGCATAACATATGTGAGCACACACACACATACAAACATAAAAACACTATCAAATGAGGACTGAGGTAAAGGCAAAAGCTACACAGTGTGGGTCATTTCACATCAGCTCAGTTGCCTTGGGTTACAGGAGAACCAGTTGAAGGCCTTGCCTTAGAGTCTTTGAACCTTGTTGCCAGTAACCCTGTTCATTATTGAACATTGGATGCAGCAAAAAGGGAGGTGACACAGGACTTGCTACTAGAAACCTGAGAAGCTGGCTTGCATTTTTGAGTGGAGAATTTAATTCTTAAAAATGATTTAAGTGGTTCTCGTGGTCCAAAGAAAATGGTTTTAATGAGGGGGGTCTTCTTTTAGAATAAGGAGGTCCTGCCCAGAACTTTTCCTCATGCCTCCTGCCTTTGCCAGGATTCCCCCCAGGTCAAATGTAAATGGGATTCTAGCGAAGCAAATGGAACACAGAGTCCCAGAGAACGATTTGCTCTCCTGATGTGTAGTACTCTATTTTCAACGAGATGAGGCGTTTTCATCCGAGAAGGGCTAGCTGCTCTTCAATTCAAATTCAGGCCATGCACATCTTCAACACAGAAAATCACAAATCAATTAAAAGCCCTTGGCAAAGCTGCCATACAATTGGCAGAATGTACTACATTACCTTAAAAGTAAGCATTCTATTTGTATAAATTTGGGGGGTAGTTAAAAAAATTCAAAGCCTAAAATTTCAATATTGGTATTATTTAAGGATCGATGCATTATAAAGTTTTCTCAGCCCTGAAGTTTCTACTGACTTTGGTACTTCACTGACATCTCAAGAATCTTGTTGAGGTGGCAACCTCTCCATGCTTTATTGCACAAGAATTTTAAACGATTGGGTTTTTCTTTAAACATTATGATTTGTCAAATATGTGTTTCAGACCCACGGTTTCTTCTGTAATTGTAGTTTGTTGCTTTTACTCTTTGGTCTTTGACTCTTTAGGGACCCACCACCCAGCTCCCAAATAACCACACAGAGACTTATTCTTACTTATGAATGCCTGGCCTTAGCTTGGCTTATTTTTAGCCAGCCCTTTTTTTTTTCATTTCTTAATTTTTTTTTCATACTTTATTTTCAAAAATTTACTTTTTGTTTTATATACCAACCTCAGTTCCCCTTCCCTCCACCTTCTCCTGGCCTCCACCTCTTCCCTTCCCACTGCCCCCATCCAGTCCTCACAGTGGGTAAAGCTTTCCTAGGGGAGTCAACAAAGTCTGGCATACCAAGCTGAAGCAAACACAAGCCCTTCCCCCATGAATCAAGGCTGAACAAGGTATTCTACCATGGGGAATGGGCTCCATAGAGACCATGCCCCTGGGATTGGTCCTGATGCTACTAACAGCCCGCTCCTCCCACAACAGATCAAGTCATGTAATTATCACCCACATTCAGAGGGTCTAGTTTAGTCCCATGCAATTTCCCCAGCTGTCAGTCCATAGTCCATGAGCTCACACTAGCTCCAGCCAGCTGTCTCTGTGATTTTTTTCCCATCATTCTTGATCCCTTCCCCCCATTCATATGATCCCTCCTCCCTCTCTTCAATTGAACTCCAGGAGCTCAGCCCAGTGCTTGGCTGTGGGTGACTGCATCTGCTTCTATCAGTTACTGGATGTAGGTATGATGACAATCAGGGTAGTCACTAATCTGATTCAAGGGGGAAGGCCTGTTCAGACATCCTCTTCATCATTGCTAGCAGTCTTAGCTGGGGTCATCTGTGTGGATTCTTGAGAATTTCTCTAGCACCAGGTTTCTCCCTAATCTCATAATTATCTAGCTTTTCTTAAATTATCCCACCTACCTTTTGCCTCTGGGCTTTTACCTTTTTCTATTTCTATACATCTTTTCTTCTTCTTCTGTGTCTGCTGTGCAGCTGTGTGGCTGTGAGGCCGGCCCCTGGCAGGCACCCTAATTTTCTCACTCACCTCTTTTCTCTTTTTCTCCTTCTCTTTATTCTGCCTGTCAGTCCCATCTGTCCTTTCTCCTGTCTAGCTATCATCCCTTCCGCTCTTTGTTAGACCAATCAGGTGTTTTAGGCAGGCAAAGTAACACAGATTCACAGAGCTAAACAAATGCAACATAAAAGAATGTGACTCATTTTTACATCATTAAACAAATATTCCACAGTAGAAATGAATGTAACACATGCAATATTAACATCTTTTATTCTTCTATAATAGCTTTAGAAAAACAATAGTAAAATGTTTTGGTGCAGTAATAACTATTGATACTATTTCTGAAGGCAGAACAAAAGGATTGAGGATCCTATGTCCTTTCTAGACTCCTAGATGTTCATTCCTTTTTTTTATTGTTTTGAAAGAAATTTCTATTCATTAGATTATTTTTTCAATTCAATACACTATCATTCTCTGCTGAATAGTATCTTAAATTACAGTGGTCTAATGTAATTTTCTTTCCCATTCAGCTCTTCAATATACCAAACTATACATTTCTGAGGAGGTATGTGTGATGGCACATGCTGCTAACCCAAGCACTTGGGTGAGTAGACAGAGGATAAGGAGTTCATGAAACCATCTCAAAAATACTATTTACTTACTTACTTACTTACCTTTAATTTTATTTTCTTGAAGTTTCCCCTCCCTCCATTCCTATTAGTCTCTTCCCCTAACTCCCCTCTTACCCAGATCATCTCCTCCTCCACCCCCCAAAAAAAACCCAGAAACCAAAACACAAAACAAACAAAAGGTAGGCCCCTCCCAGGGATAACCACTGAATATGGTCTACCAAGATAAAATAAAACTGGGCACAAACCCTCAAATCAACGCTGGATGAGGCAACTCAGTAGGAGGACAAGGGTTCAAAGCACAGATAAGAGTGAGAGATCCCCTCCCCCATTGTTGAGAATCCCACAAGAACACCAAGCTACATAACCATAATGTATATGCAGAGGATCTAGCTCTGACCCACACAGGTTCCATGATTGTTGCTTCAGTCTTTGTGAGCCTCTATGAGCTCTGCTTAGTTGATTCCGTGAACTCTGTTCTCATGATATCTTCTCCTCAACCCCTCTGGCTCCTATAACCCTCCCTCCCCCTCTTCTGTGGGTTTCCCAAGCTCAGCCAAATGTTCATCTGTGGGTCTCTGCATCTGTTTCTATCAGTTGCTGGGTGAAGCCTCTCTGATGACAATTGGGCTAGGCACTAATCTATGAGTATAGCAGAGTGTCATTAGGAATCATGACTCTTGTCATTGACTTCCTTTTGGGGGGGGGGTCAGTCATATTTGGTTCTATCTTGGGTCTCTGGGCTGACCTGGACGTAGTTCCTGGTCATTCGGGCAGTGTTAGATGTGGGCTCCCTCTAATGGTGTGGGCCACAAGTTGTACCAGTCATGGGTTGGACATTCCTACAAGTTCTGTGCCACCATTTCCCTAGCATGCCTTTTAGGCAGTACAGATTAAATTTGAAGGCTTTGTGGCTGTGTTGATTTCCCAGTCCTACAGCTAGGAGCCTTGTCTGGTTACAGAAGATGGCTAATTAGGGCTCTGTGTCCCCCATTGCTAGAAGATGTTACTAAGGATCACTCCCATAGATTCCAGGGAGTTTTCACTACACTGGGTTTCTATAATACTCTCCCATACCCCCACTCCCAGTTCCAGTCTTTTCTCCTAGTACTCTTTCCTGCCATCCCTCCTGTTTGTATCCCCACCTACACACAGTTCACCACAAAATCTATTTACCCTTCTTAAAAAAGAAAAGGGAAAAAAGGAAAGGCTAGATAAATGCATTTCACCTTACCCAGCATTAGCTTAAATTATTTTAATTTTTTTTCTAAAGGAAAAGAAATGAACATATGTAATGTCTTATATAGAATAAAATTTATTTTTTAATTAAAGACAGATCAAAAATAAAAGTTTCTATATACATGTGACATAGTGCAAACAAAAGTTTTTTTAATACCATGGGTAGACATGTTGTTGGAAACAAAACGAGATGAATGACTGAATGACAGGGGTGGGGAGGATGGGTTTAGGATGGTCGGCCTGGAACTGCAGGAGGGGGTCTCCTAGTAAAAACAAAACAAGATAATAAAAGAAAAAAACACAGATGTAGAGGAAGACAATGTTTAAATTATAAAATAAATACAAATAATAACATGCAAAAATATCCCACAAAAGTCTAATTCAAACAAACAAAACCCCCCAAATAAAGCAAAAGACTAGGCAGACATGCACGGAAAATGAAAGTAGACCACATGGCAAAGTTAGCAGCGATGAGGAGTCTCCCAGGATACCAGCAGCATGCTAAGGCATTGGCACCCATTCAAAAATGTTACCATGTTGCACCATTGGAATTGTAAATACTTGTAATCAAATTTAGGTGAATTAGGATAAATATTAAAGATACCTTTTATATTTGCATATTTGATTTCTAACCCAAATTTTTTTTGACCCCAAATTCTTTCCAAAGACTTAAATGAATGATGTGCATTCTCCACAGGCAGGGGAAGGGATTGCTATAGAATTCTGTTGATGGAAATTTCCATTTACTAATCTTAGCCCTCACATTATCTTGTGACCAGTGAAATATTTTTGAAGGTGAGGAAATAAAAGGTTATCAAGATCAGATGAGCAACATCATCTCAACACAGAAAACCTCAGGAGCTAATTTACAGTCATGAATTTGTAACTAAGAATCTGAGGTGAATAGTTGTGTAGTATGGCAGCTTAGGATCAAGTCTAGGAAAAACAGCCGGTCAGGGTGGGCCCAGGATTTGTAGGAATTCCCTGTCTTAGAGCAAGGAGCACTAAAAATCCTGATTTATTGGGAAGCAAGACCAGGGTACACAGACTCTGGTTTTCTGGATGTGTTTCCGGATCCCTAGCTTGGCTTGTTTGTCGTAAACTGTGGAGTCAGGGTTCAGAGTTGTGCTGCTGCCTGACACCAGCCTCTGGAATTGGAGGTGACTTCCCATCTCCAGAGGATACAGTAACCTCCATGCCGCAAGGGACAACATCGTAGCAGACAGACAGGGGGGGGGGGCAAAGAAAGGCTTCTGGAGGGATTCCAGTAGATGTCTGCACTTTAATTCCCTCTTTCTTACCCCCTCACTGAGAACTGACTCTCATGGCACTGTGAGACCATCTCAAGCCCTCCTCTCTGTGCGACTTCACCTTGAGCTACTTGGCCAAATGTCCAGCAACATACTCACTTCCTTCTTGTGAAGACAATTAGATCTACAAAAAGCAAAACCCAAACTCTTCCTTTTCTCTTTTTAAAATCTTCTGTGAGATGTTAATGGGAACACACTGACTGGCTTTTTCTTGAGCCGTGGTTACCTTTCCCAAAGTCCTAGACCAATTTTTCTCCTGTCCAATTTAATCTGGCCACGCTAAGGAGGTCTCCCATCTATTTAAATGATGGAAAACTTGTTCTTGGTCCCTAACCTTTCAACTGTGGGGGGTATGCAAGCCTTGGGCTTTGAGAGATCCTGGTAATGGTATCCCTGGTGTTTTCATGAAGAAAGTGTAATTACATTTCTGTCAGGCAGAATGAGATTTATCACCTGCCTAGCAAACAGAAACTCTTTTTGAGTTCTGAAGGGGCTTTAGAACACTTTAATTACCTCAGCATGGTGGGGAGGTGAGCCATTAAACCAAACAGCAAGTCCACAGTGCTGAAGGGACATTCTGCCAGCATATGCCAAAAACACCTTCCCATGGGAGCTAGTTTGGTGTTCCAGTTCAGAAACAGGATCAGACATATTATGTCCTAAAATATATTTCACTGACAGCAAGAAAGTTTGCCTCAAACACCATGGTGACATTCCCTCAGACAGCTCCTTTCTTCTCATCTTCACTCATCCTGTATCCTGTTGTTGCCAGAAAAGCACCATTGGTGGTAAAAGCACTCAGTGGATCAGCTAATTCTACTGTGAGCCTTTGACAGTTTGGTTTTTTTTTTTTTTTTTTTTTTTTTTTTGCTATTCCCTTGTCAGAATTCTATATTTATAGAGTGCTTGAAGGCAAGTGCTGAACATATGTGGGCTTTACACATGTTTAAAAACTACAAAAGTACTTGCATTGTGAGTTAACAAATTTCATACCTCAAGTATTCACAGACACAGATAATGTAGTCAAGATTATACATTCAGGTTATATTTTCTTAAATGTTCAGAAAAATAACTTTATGGATAAGTTTTTCCAACCACAAAGAAAAAGATGAAAAATTAAGAATTATTAGTAAAAACGGATTACACCCTCTCAGCTCTATCCCTCTGTTGGTGCCCTTGCTGTGGAATGACTTCTTAGAAGATTTTCTTTCTAGGCTTTCTCTCTTCTGTGAAATTTCACCGAACATGGCTGCTTGGCTTGCTTTGCCCATTGTTTAGGTAACTTACCATCCCACAGCAGGGGGCTGAGCCTGAAGCATGGGAAAGTGAAGGTAGAAAGATAACAGGAATAGGGTATCTTCTGTTCTTCTCTGGTGAGGTTCAAAATGAACCTGGCTCTGACTCTCTTCATTCACAATAACCTCACAAATATAATGAAATTATCCAAAGCAGGTTTTTTCTTTTCTTTTTTTTTCTTTTCTTTCTTTCTTTTTTTTTTTTTTTTTTTTTTTTTTTCTGTTATTGCTGTTGTTTTGGAAAGGGAAGAAAAGAAAGTAAGGTAGGAAACAACAAGGTCTCACCCAAGGTTTGGTAAGAATCCCTGCCTGTGCACGCCTCTTCTGTTTTCATGTCCCTGCTCTTTTGGAATCTTCTTCCGGGGAGCTCAGATACTGTGGTCACAAAGCCACTGGTGCTTCCAGATGCCTGTCCTGAGCTGGGACTTCATCTTGTTTTTACACTTGAACTTGTCCCACAACTTTTTGTTGGTGTCAGTTTGGTCTCAAATAATGATCACATACAAGGGCTTTCCTTCTTGCCTAATGCCTCCAAAGTGATGTTTCCTAAAGCAGGTAACTTAGAGCACTAGTTCTGTGGGATATTACATGAATGAAACTTTTATAATCAGAGAGGTCTGGGAAGCTTGTGGACACTAGCACTCAGAGATTCTCATTCTCTTTAAGGATGTGAGGGGTGTAATTTTATTTTTCTTTCAGTAAAAGGTATTTAAATTATAGCCTTTATAAGATAAAATGACTTTAGGTCTCTGCGTGTGAGCTCATTATAATCAGGCAATGTACTTTGGAAGGTTTTGAATGAAGTCAGTAATTTTAGTCAATATATCTTTCATGTATTTTAATTACTATGTCACCACAGTATGAAAAACACCAATAAAAATGTGACAGCATTAAGAGTTGGTAGAACAGTGTGGGTGAAGTTAGGTTGAGTCTTGTGAAACCAGGTGTCAGATGCATTTCTCAAAGTGCAATTCAAAGACTGTGGCAGAAAGACAGGAATCTTGAGAAGAAATCAAGCAGACACTGATGGCAGAACTGTTTCAAAAACAAATGGAAAGTTGCCAAAGAGTGACAACATTGTCCTTTGGGTTTTTCTTGTGTGTGTGTGTGATTTTATTTAGAAATTATTCTGAATATCATCACCATACATTAAAATCATGTGATTAAAACAAAACGCAAGTGAACAGCCTGATTCTTATCTATGATATCTCCCAGTAGGCTGCTTCCTTTGAATGTATGAATTCTCCACTTGTGGGAAATGTATAGAGAAGGAAATTGCAGCTAAAAAGAGCAATCTGTCCAACTTTTTCCCCATAATTATATACCCTGGCCATGCATGGAAAACTAAACCAATATTTCTCTCTTTTTATCCTGTCTAGTGTCTGCATTTTGATGGCACAGTCTAGAACCATGTGTGGTTAGGGAGCTATCGTCAAAATTCAATGACGGTGTTTACTATCTGGAAACACAATTAGGGAAAGGATTGTTTTACCTCCTGAGCACTTATATTTCTTATTAATGGACACATTGCAGGTACATTTCCTCCTTTGTGCCCAGTGAGCAGGTAACGTGTATGGGTCAAGTGCTCAGTGTTTGTCTTCTGTAATCTAACATGTAAATAGACTATCCTTCCTCCCACTTCCTGGGTTTTCCCACAAATACTTCTTCTCCAGGGGCAAACTGTCACATCACTTCTTGGCCAAGTTCATACCATTCAGCTGTCTGAGGATAGAATCCTACAACCTATTTCAAGTTAGCAGGAAGTGCCTCCTTCTGCCTCCTCCCTTTTATTTACCTATTTTTCTCTTAAAAAATCTTTTTCTTGTAACTTAAGTACAAAAATGCAAAACACTATCACTCTCCACTTTAGTAATGTTGGACAAATCTGAGCAGAGGGGCAATAAGAATTTACTCTCAGGTGTTAACTGAAATGCACAGACTCAAATGTATACAAGAATGAGGAATTAGGGATTCCTTCAAATGTAATAATTTATTTCAGGTTCGAAATACAGTTTCACATTTTCACAATAGGTACATGACCTTCAAGGATGATACAGGCTTTAGGAATTTGCTTCAAAAATCTCATTCACAGACTCCATATTAATCCAGCATTAAGAAATCCCAAAAGTGCCAAAAAGGACAGTGGAAAGTATTTTGGCTCATGTTAATTAAGGAATAAACAGAGAAGACAGGATTTGACTTCTTTGTGTCATCATTCATAGAAAAGCAAAAGAGAAATTTGGCTCTGAACAGGGGGAGAAGAGAACACACGTACACAAGCCCATGAAATAAAAGCAGCACATATGGAATCGAACACACACGGTAATAGTGGCAGGGTTTCTGAGAAATTATTTCCACAGATTGGCAGCAGTCAGAAGACAGTGGAGTGATTTTTGAAAATATTATGAATCAAGTTTAGGGAATTTAATGGTAAAGGCAATAAGGAAACGAATGCCTTGAGCTGAGCCACATGTGAAGCCCTTGACCAGTGGAATGAGAAGTCTCACCAGTATACCAGTACTAACAGATCTTAAACAGGAGGCTCTCTGAGGTTCCCGTCTCTTGTTCTCACACACACAAATATTCTTACATGTATTTATATATACACAACTAACAATACATCATATATATATATACATATATATATATGTTTCAAAAATATTGTTAAAGTATCACATACAGAGCACCACGTAATTTAAACATATCAGCTAGACAGGTGACCTATTATCTAGAAGATAGATTGAGTTCTTTAGAAAAGACTAAATGATCCGATGAACTATCCATGCTTTCTCTAAAATTGGCTTCATTCACAGGAACTTCATTCAAAGACAGTCGTCCTAGGTGAAACTGTGCAAAACTCAAGGCTTGGGTCTTAGACACAATAATCTCTCACTGAATTAAGACAGCTTGGAGATCTGTTTATGCTTTATTCTCCATCCTACACAGTCTGGCCAAATGCAAAAGGTTTACCTGAAAGAGTAGATAACATACCTCCAAGGAATTAAGTAACCTGTCCCCTGCATGATTTACAATTCTGCTCAGAACTATCCATTCTTTTCATTATGTTGCCAACTTTCTGTATTCTTTCATAATTTACTATAGAGAACAAATGACCATACAGATCAACTTAGCTTCTTAGAGTCAATTCAACAATCCTCAAATAACACAGTTCTAACTAGGGACCTTAGAGAAAAGCTCCCAAATCTTATACTTTTTATCAGAGTATCACCAAGGGGTAATGCCTTTTGGGTATCAGTGCTGTGGGTTTCAGTACTGATGACTGTAGACATTACCTTGTCCTGGTTATCATCACTCTACCTCATCCTGGTTATTACAAGCTTTGTGCCCCTCAGAGTATATACAGTATGAGTTAGAAAAATCTTGTGTGTCTCATGTATGTTATGAACTACTGTAATAACAGGTTATGGCAGATCTTCCCAACATATATCATATATTAGCACAATTAAAATATATTCATATTCTTACATACTGAGCACAGGTTTACACTGATATTTATACTCATACATATACATATATAATGCACATATTTATCACATTCATGCTTAATGGCATTTTAGCAAGTGTTTCTGACCCTACTTACTCAAAAAAAGGACACAAAATACATGTTTACTATGTATATAGTGTATTCTTAGAGACATGCAGAGAAAATGAATACACAGAAAACATCAACACTTGTCACAATACTGGTATCAGGTCCCATTTCATATTTTAGAGTTATGGCTACAGTCTAAAAATCACAAATTAATCTATGTGGCTACTTAATTCTAAATTCAGAATGCTTATATCACAGGAATTGTTTTCTTATGCTTTTGGATAGAATGAGCATGTATCTGCACAAGCAGTGAAATTGTCAATAAATGAACCGTACTGCTCCTCTATGCTATAAAACACATCTAAAAGCAATATTCAAGAAGGTTTCTTAGTAGAAGAGTTTTGGGAATGTATTTGTTCTAAATCAATACTGTTTCATATTCCATCCACAACTGAGTAAGTGGTTATTCCAGTTAGCCAACACGCATGTAAAACTTATTAGCATGTGACAGTAAAACTGGATTTACTTATCAAACAAGTACATGTTTTTCTTCAAATCCTAAAAACACTGGGTTTATTATTAGTATTAGTGTTATGCTAGACAAGGTAGAGCTACATCTATTGTGCTGACATCTGAATCGTCTTATCTGGAGGTTGCACAAGAGATTAGAAATGGAATGGGAAATGGAAGGCCCTTCTAGCTTACATTCTCATCGTAAGGCCTGATGTGCATGCTGCTCCACAAACTGTGCACATTCTAGAACGTCAGGGTCCACTCACATTGCCGTCTCCTGTGAGCAGGGTACAAACCCTTAAAACTGCAGCATACCCTGGAATGTCATTGCTGAAATTCTGGAGTGAAGTGGGGGTTTCTGGGTGCCACCAGATATAACACGGCAACTAGAGAACAAAACTGCCCAGACAAATGGAAACGTTTGGGACAGGGCATCTGTGATCAAGAAGCAAAAGCCAAAGACGACAAGCGCCATTGTTTATGACTGTCTAAGATCAGTGGGAAGAAACTTGGAGAGACAAATCCCCAATTTTCCTTGACATTGGTTTGTGCTGATCTGAGAACACACCAGTGGTTTTCTGCAATATTTTCCTCTAACAGGACATTTTTGAAATACAGCAAGATGCAAAACCACAGTAAGTACAAAGCCAAACCCTGATGCATCTAATTTGTTAGCTGCCTATTTCAGAGAAGTCAAAGGAAGAAGCAAAGGGGATCCTAAGAGGAGGGAGTTTCATGAGAGGACCCCACCATCCATTACTTGTTTGATTTTGAAGGTTAGCTTGATGTTTTTCCATTTAGTTGAGACATGGTTTTCAAAGACAGTGTGCATCTTGTATGTGAGTTCTGTTCATGTATTTTTTTCCCAATGTGAAAAAATGAGAAGCGAAGAGTGGTGATATTCTATGTCACTTAAAGGTTGAAAATACCCCCCTTTGTATATATCTCATCTCTAATTTTTGCCAATATAAGTGGGATATAGCCCATTAGAATAAGTTCAAGGCAGTGTCATTTAACTTGGATTTTTTTTTTTTTTACATAATGGTTAAAAGTTTTTACATCATACCTTAGGGAGGTCTGCACAGGAAATTAAAGTGAAGGTTCACATACAAATCATGTTTGCTTCCTTCAAAGCGAGACACTGCTGTTAGTAAAACCTGATCTACTTCTGTGAATATGGAATAATGTCACGGGACTCCATGGAACAGTGAATGCTCAATCTGCTGTCTGGGAGCAGTTAGCAGACAGAATTCCCAGGGGTTTCTAGCTGTTTCCTACACGTTAATCATCTGGCTGTAGGTAGTTCAAAACTTAGCCTTAAGGCTGAACTATTAACCTCTAGGCTAGACTGCTCTTGTAAATTTGACTGTTTTGCAGCTCAATATTGCAAAGGTATTTTCAGGTGCAAGCTGGAGCAGGGCATCTGTAAACATGTGTGCTGTGCTTTTAAACCATGGTACTCTGAGTTTCCATACCAGGGAATGCACCTTCAATGCAATTGTGTCATTCATTACATTGCAAGATTTAAGAAAGTCTGGAGTGAGTAGAGACATTAAAGTTGTTTTAAAGGGATTCTTACATAATAATTCATATGTAAACCATAGGAATCATGTATTTACACACATTTAACTTTGCTCCAGCCCAAATAATAATCATAATAACTAAATGGAGTTAGTTACACATGCCAAAAAAAAATCAACTGTAAAATTAAACATTTTCAGTGTCAGCCTTCCTTCATCAGAGCCTACAAAGAGGTAAATATGCAAGATAATAAATAGATTATATTTCCCCCAGACACTTGTAGAATGGTGGTATTTTTGCTTCTTCCTTAAACTCTGAAAGCAGCCCAATCTATTGATTGATTTTTTTTTTTTTTTTTTTTTTTTTTTTTTTGGTTATTACCAAAAAAACCCAGGCTTTACTCCATTGTTGTTTGTGCTTTTAGCAAGAAGCAAAGCACGCTGGGAGACACTCCCCAGATCAAACACTGTAAACTCTCCCTTTGCTGACTGCTTCATGCCCCTGAAAAGCTTCTGTTTTAAGGGATCCTAATTTTAAAGCCTGGCTTCCTAGAAGTCATATGAAATAAAGAAGGGAAAAAAAATAGGTAATTATGGAATAGGTGGTGGCATTAATATCAGACAACAGAATTTCTGCTGTCCTAAACAGAGTGTGGGGAGAAGCTTGTGTGGTTCTAAGCTCACTCTTACCTCTGTTAAGAATTGTTCTAAGTTGCTTTGTAGACACCTTAGAAAACTCTTCCAATATGTGTTGGGCAAACAAATGGTACCAAAGTATAGGACTGCTCTACAAAACTACCTTGGTCAGTACAACATATTAAGTCTCTCTATAGGTTAGCAGTTTTCCAGTCAAACCCCAAAGGTCTGGCATACCATGAGCAATGAAGATGGGTGGTGAATACATTAGTAAAACTGGCTACTTGCCTATGGATGTTCATACATGCGACTACTCATGGTTGACTGCAAAGGTTACATAATATGTTGCTTTTGCATAAATCATTAGTGATTAATTGCCATGCCAGACACTTCGTTTAGTCTAACAGTGAGGATTCTAGTGGACGGATTATAGTGGGGCGAGTTGGCGATGGGGGTGGCCTCCGGCTAGAAAAAGAGAGAGAGACAGGTCAAGAAACAGGTATAACAGCAAAATTGTTCTTCAGGACATTGACAAAGAGCCATCATGCACATGCACATGCAATTCATGTCTGTAGGTGTGGTCATAGTCTGCACTGATTCTAAGACTGTCACCTTTGAGTCATCCAGGTATCCTAATTTTCAATGGAAATTGTATATTTTAAATATGCAAATCTTTATTAAAACCAAAGAGGTTTCTCCCAATATTAACACAAATATGGAATAATTTGAAAGCCACCGTGAAACATCCTGCAAAGATCTGATAGTTACACACAGTGGTTATTGGTTCTCAACCTGTGGGTCACAGCCCCTTTGGCAAACCTCGATATCTCCAAAAATATTTACATCATGATTTATAACAGTAACAAAATTACAGTTGTGAAGTAGCAACAAAAATAATTTTATTTTCCAACATGAAGAACTGCATTAAGGAATTATGGCATTGGGATGGTGAACTGTGCTGAGGTATGCCTAATTGAGGAGTTAATGAGGTGTATCTAGTATCAAGAATGGTTTTGAATCTTTGTCTCTGCCAGGATGTTGGTTACCACTTCTCACTGCTTTTAGCGGTTGCTTTCCCCAATTGTTCTGTATTTTGCTTCTAATCGCAGACCATAGAAAATCAGAAATCAAGGCTTTTTGAGTTTTCTGCAGTGGTTATGAACAGGCTAGATGTGAGTACCCATTTAAGATGCATTGAGTGACAGCTCTATTTTGACTCTTACAGGGTTCATCAAGACTTGTAATAGTTTTGGCCACTATCTGGTTGGCCATAGTGTTTCTGAAAGCCATCCACGTGATTAAATGTTATTGCACTTGAGATGTTCAACATTACCAAGTCACATTATTTATTTCTTGAACTATGTCACAACTCTGTTAGTGAGCTTTCTCTCTGTGTTCTATATATGCAGATACCTTGGGAATTGTTTTTTATTAACTCAACACATTAATTCAACACATGATCCAAATGGAAATTTTTTTGACTAATCTTCCCAGTTGAGATTTTTTTTTTCAAAAGACCCTTTTTAGAATTGTAGTCATGTTTCTGAACTGGAAACACTATGATGATCAGATTGGCTTGAAGCCCAACAGTTGGAAAAGCTGAAGAAAACAATGATGGAGTACCTCAAAATAACACCCTGTTTGCTGGTGGTTAGGGCTGGTACTGTCATTTCTTAGTTAAGTAACACAAAAACAAAAATCATAAGCTATAAGATAAAACTCGAAGCCAAGGGAAAACCAGACAGAAGGGACATTATTGACTTAGTGGTGAGACCTCTGAACCTCTTACTGATTTAATAGTGAGACTATTGACCACTTTAGCATGAAGTCATGGAGAGCCTACTTTTTCCTCCTATACCTGAAAACTGGCTAAGAAAGAACAGTACATTCCAATTTAATGTCCTATACTAGTTTTATGATTCATCAGTGGCTGGATTTTTAAAAGGATGCATAGAGCTACTTATTGGCAGAGGAATAAGCATAATCAATGCTAGCTGTTCAGTGATCAAGCCCTTTTGAAGAAAGGCTTCTGTGACATCGAATGACTTGGCAATTCTCCACTGGGAAAAAGTAATGTTCTTTCTATGACTATGAAAAAAAATTTCTGTTAATATATTCTTCCATGTTTGCGATGGCCATCTGTATTCCTTTCAGCTTACGTCCCAAGTCTTGAACTTGTGCCAGTTTTGATGGGGGGGCCAGAGGTCATAGTTATGTTATGCAGTGCTTAGCATGATGTTACACATAGTTTTGTTCTCAATGACTTTTTGTTATCTTTCTCGATACTTCTCCATGAAGTAGGCCTTCTCTGACCTACTTTCCTCTTCCTGAGATAGCTTCTTCAATGCCAATGTGGTCAGTCATTTCACTGAATTCTAATTAGGCTCATTGCTCATCTTTACTGATTAGAAATGGGCTGTTTTACTAATCTCAGTATTCCTGCAGTGCCTGGGACACTTAACATCCAATAGTGAGTATCTGACAACTGAATAAATTGGAAAAATAACCCAGAAGTAAGGAAGTGTGATAGCCATTGGTCTTATCATATAGGAAGGGTATTTATTAGTCAATAGTGACTGTAGCCCACAGTTTTTTCAGTTTGTCTTTTAGGTTGTATTGTTTTAAAGTAAGTGTGTGTGTGTGTGTGTGTGTGTGTGTGTGTACATGAATATAGTTGTTTACAGAAGCCAGAAGGTGGCATTGGATTTCTTAGAGCTGAAGCTACTTCAGTTGTGAGCTACTACCTGATGTGGACATTGCGAACAAAAATCTGGGTCCTATGGGATAATGGTATGCATTCTCAACTACTGTGATCTCTTTCCACCCCCACATTTTACATGTATGTATGTGGGGGTTTGTGTGGGTGTGTGTGTATGTATGTGTGTGTTGTTGGTAGGATGGAGAGTTGGAGATTTTTCCTATGAATTATTATTCAGTTCTTTAGTGTCGGGATTAGTACTAAACAATAGCATCCCTTTGCCAAGGAGTTTCACACACACACACACACACACACACACACACACACACACACACACCCTATGGAGATGTATTTTTAGTATTTAAAAGAGTTATTAAATATGGGAGGTGATATCAAGATTTTAGACTTAAAGGGGGAGGACTCTACTAGGGTGTAATAATATGCTTGTTTAGAGGATGTCAGTGAGAGTCAGGACACAGATGAGCAGACTGGAAATTGTTGTATGTGAACATGATAGGTTAGACTAAGTCTTATTGACCCAGAGAGAAAGGAATGCAATTGAGATCCCCTGATCATTTTGTTCTTATTTGTCACTTCCCAATACTTTCCTGCCTGAACTTCCAATACATTTAAAGTTCCTGGAGAATAGAGAATGCACATATTGCTTTACTGTGATTATTCAGCATTTAGTACATTGGGATTCAGGAGCAGTGAATAAATATTTGCTGAACAATGGACATATGAGTGAGTGACTGAAAAGTGCCTAAACAAGACATCCACTGAGGCTGGAGTTCAAGTTATATCAATAGCTATAACACTGTAGAGTTTGAGACTGAGATTGATATTTGAGACAATGTGTTCATTTAAAAAAAAATAGTTCTGGAGCACAAGTTTAAAAATACTCTGGGTGGTGGTGGTGCACGCCTTTAATCCCAGCACTCAGGAGGCAGATGCAGGAGGATCTCTGTGAGTTTGAGGCCAGCCTGGTCTACAGAGCAAGTTCCAGGACAGCCAGGGCTACGTAGAGAAACCCTATTTTGAAAAACAACAACAAAAAAAAAAAAAAAGAAAAGAAAAAGAAAAAAGAAAGAAAAAAGAGAAAGAAAGAAAGAAAAGAAAAACCCATGAAGTATAGCTATAATTGCTCAAACATGTGGAGTTTTTTTCCCTTATGGAATGTCTATGGATTTTTTTTTCTCATTTATACCTTAGCCAGATAATG